>NW_025971267.1:0-10889 GCF_021869965.1 Rhincodon typus | reverse complement strand
GTCAGCCTCTCTGCTCCTATGATGCTGCTTGGCCTGCTGTGTTCATCCAGCCCTGCACCTTGTTGTCTCGGATTCTCCAGCATCTGCAGTTCCTACTATCTCTGATTCAAATAGAATTATGGGATCTGATTAAAGACTTTTTTCAAATAAACTGCCTAAACACAATCAGGCCACAACACTGGGGTGTGACCAAGAAAATCTGAGCCTAACAGAGTGCTGGTGGGCACAACTATTACCTAGTATCAATAGAAATAAAGGGGACATTTGTATTTGGGCCCTTCTCTGGGACAGAATGGCATCTGATTAGCTACCCATGGAATGGAACATTGAAACTATCTCTAATGATTAAGGACTATCCTCTGATAAGAAATGTACCAAAAAGATATATATATAAACCTGGATTTGGCTTTGAAAAAGCAGCAAAGACTCCACTGAAAGACTGAAGACACTCAAGTTGAAAGGATGCTCTACCTAGAGAGTTTAACTACAGCACGAGACTCACTTCTGCAGAGACACCATTCATCTCCATGAACTTTACCAGCCTCTCTCCAAGTTTGAGTGTGCATGCCAAGTATTTCTGGGAACGTTGGGTAGTTAGAAAGAGTTACTTTTGAAAAACATGCTTATTTTTGATTCTTGGTTTAATAAAGTTGTGACTGTTTTATCGGTATTTGACTTGTGTCTGTTTGTTAGCTTTGATTCTACAAGGTACCTGGGTAAGTGTGTTTTAAACAATGTATTGGTCTATGCATTTTGCCACAGACTACAAATACAATTATGATCATCATGACCAACTTCAATGCCAGTTCCTCACCTCCATCCCTATAACCCCATACGCCACTGCTGATCAGAAATCTATCAATCTCTACCTCAAACCTACTCAAAGATCAAACTTCCACAATCCTGTGGAGTAGAGAATTCTAAAGATTCACAAGCCCCTAAGTAAATACAAAAGCCTAATCTCAAACCTACATGGCAACCCCCTTATTTTAAATTGCTCACTTTGATTTGCTTTGAATTATTATTGTCCCATGCACCAAGATGCAGTGAAAAGTGTTGTTTTTTATGCTATCCAGGCAAATCATACCTTACAGAAATACATCAGGGTAATAGAACATAATGTAGAATGTAGTGTAACAGCGACAGTGAAGGTGCAGAGAAAGATTAGCTCTAATATATGAGACTTCCGATTGTGTCCCGCCCCACCCATTCTAGACACCCCAGCCAGGGGAGAACATCTTTCTGCATCTACCCTGTCCATCTTTTTCAGTATTTTGTAATCTTCAAAGAGATCATATCTCAATCTTTGAAACTTTAGAGAATCCACATTCCTGCTAATGTTGTTAGATTCCTGAAGAAGGGTCTAGGCCCGAAATGTCAGCCTTCCTGCTCCTCTGATGCTGCTTGGCCAGCTGTGTTCATCCAGCTCTACACCCTGTTATCTCTATTCCTGCTAATGTTTTTCTCTTCTGTGCAGATCTTCAAGGTCCATGCACAGAAGTAACTTCCAGAATTGGAAGTCAATGCTGTAAGTAGCATTGGCACACTGGTCACCATGTGCAGACCATTGAAGTGGCTGTTTGGACATCTAGCCATGCAGCTTAGAGGGAGCAACATAGAGAATACAGGCCCAGTTTGCCCAATCTCTCTTCATAGGACAGTCCTGAGAACCAGTCTGCTGAATATTTGTGAAACTCCTTCAATAAGAATAATAACTTTCCTGAGATTGGCAGACCAAAACTGTGCACAGTACTCCAGATGTGGTCTAACTACACTTCTGTACAATTGAAGCAAGGCATCACTGTTCTTATACTCAAATTGTTTGACAACAAATGATAACATTCCATCAGCCTTCTTAATAGCTTGCTGCACATACATGTTCAGCCTTTAGTGACTTATTGACAAGAGCATCGAGGTCACTTTGTACAACACCTTTCAGCCTATTACCATTCAAAAAATACTCTGCAGATTTGGAAGAGTGGATAATCTCACGTATTTCCATATTATGTTCTATTCACCAATGATCTTTCCCCACGCCTGTCCAAATCTTCCTGAAAATGTTTTACATTTTCCTCACAACACACAATCTTTTAAATTTGGTAATATCAGATTTGCTCCTCACATCCAGATCCTTGACAAATATTGTGAGCAGCAGGGGCTCAAGTACTGTACCCCACTTGTACCAACATAAGAATGACCCATTTATTCCTATTCTTTTTATTCCGTCTGTTAACCAATCATCAGTCCATGCCAGTACATTACCTCTGACTACACCATGTGCTTTATCCCAGGTTCTACAGATTGTCTGACCTACTCCATTTCCTATATGTTTAATGTGCCATGCAACCAAACACTATCAGACAATAATTGGTACAGAGTTGCCACCAGTCTTCCTTTCTATACCGGGTTGAAAGGCCTATTTGTTTATCGGTGGGTGAGGATGAATCACTAATGAATCTTAACAAAAGAGTTTGTTGCTTGATAACAGTATGTCATGTTGGCTAGTTAAAAATAATAACTAAGACTATCAGGAGCATCTAGGACAAAGCAGCCTACTTGATTTGCACTACATCCAAAAGCATCCACTCCCCCCACCACTGATGCTCAGTAGCATCCATATACCATATTTACAAGATGCACTGCAGAAATTCACCAAAGATTCTCAGACAGCGTCTTCCAAACCCATAACCACTTCCATCTCAAAGGACAAGGGCTGCAGATACATGGGAACACCACCATCTGCAAACACCCCTACAAGCTATTCACCATCCTGATTTAGGAATATTTCACTGTAACTTCACTGTCACTGGGACAATATTCTGAAGTTCCCTCCCTAATGTCATTGTGGGTCAACCCACAGCACAGGGACTGCAACAGTGAACAAGGCAGCTCACCACCACCTTCTCAAGGGCAACTAGGGATGGGCAAGAAATGCTGGTCAGCCAGCGATGCCCACATCCCACAAACGAATAAATAAAAGGAGATAATGATGACATGTCTTTTTCCAGCTTGTCACACATTTTACCACCCAAGGACATCATCAGATCAGGTACAGCTTAAAGCAATCTCCAAAATTAACTTTTTCAGAAATTCTACATTTGACAGTATCTCCCCTGAAACATATTCTCCTCTTAGTTAACATTGGTAGAGTCTTCTTTGTAGTTCTCTGGCTAATCTGTGCAATGGGGTGCCTGGTAGGGAGATTATGGGTCTGAGGGGGACTTCCGGCTTGTGCACTTAGGGAGGCCGTAGAATCGGGGTGTGTTGTTTCCTTCGGGTTTCATTCTTAAGAAGTCTGCTTTGTTGATCTGTCCTGTTTGTTTAAGTCTTTGTAGCGTGTATAGGATCTTGTTGCCTAGTTGTGGTGTCGGGTCAGTTTGTACTGGCCGGTATGTGTTCTCGTCAGCGAGCAGTGCTTGTGCTTTGGAGATGTAGTCCTTTTTATTCGTTATCACTGTCATGCGCCCTTTGTCTGCAGGTAGTATAGTGATGTTCTTGTCCTTCTCTAATCTGTCCAGGGCTTGTCTTTCCCATGTGGTGAGGGTGTTGAGTTCCCTCTTTCTGGTTAGTGTCGGGACTACCGTCTGTCTTATAGTTTGTCTTTGGAAGTCTGTTTCTTAAAAGCAGTTAAAACAGAGCCATAACAGCATTATAATACCTGCCAGCACATTTTACTCTTAGAATAGAAAATGCTGGCTGCTTACATTTTCATTTCTCGAGGTGAAGCCTAGCCAGATAGTCTGGGAAGGGTAGAAAGAGATGACCAGGAGATGCTGGTCTGATGGGACCATACTCATTGTAATTTAGAAGAATGAAGGGGGATCTTATAGAAACAAATAAAATTACGAAGGGAATAGATAAAATAGAAGCAGGGAGGCTGTTTCCACTGGCGGGTGAAACTAGAACGAGGGGGCATAACCTCAAAATAAGGGGAGCAGATTTAGGACTGAGTTGAGGAGGAAAGTCTTCACTAAAGAGTTGTACATCTGTGGAATTCTCTGCCCAATGAAGCAGTTGAGGCTACCTCGTTGAACGTTTTTAGGGCAAACAGAGACAGATTTTTGAACAGTAAAGGGATTAAAGGTTACGTTGCATGAACAGGTGAGTGGAGCTGAGCCCACAAAAAGATCAGCCATGATCTCATTGAATGGTGGAGCAGGATAGAGGAGCCAGATGGTCTACTCCTGCTCCTATTTCATATGCCAGACCTGTAGATCAAACAAAAACATAACTATTCAAGAGATGGTCTAACATGGACTATTACTTCAAAACACGCAACATTAACTAAATGCTAATGGGGTCTTCATTATATTCTTGGAAAGCTATAGCCTCACTGTCAGTTTTACAAGACACACACCACAAAAATAAAAGTGCTGGTGGCTTGTAACTGATGTCTATCCATTTGAAAGAAATAGCTTAATGCTGCATTCAAACAGACCCCATTTTTAATGTCCTTCGGTGCATTTGACATGGATGCTGGAATTTGTTGCCAGGACCATGGTGTTCTTAATCTAGAATTTGAAATACATCTTCTCTGATGGTGTAGAGTTCTCTCAGTATTGCACTGAAACAGCAGTATAGATCATATCTTCAAAGAAAAAACTGCTTGTATTTAAGTAGTCCCTTTAGCACCCTCAGGGTGTTGCCAGAGTTATTTTATAGCCAAGTAAGTATGTTGATATACAGTCATTGTTATAATGTAGAAAATGTGGATCCAGCTTATTGGAAGGATGGTAAAGTTTCACTAACAACAGTGAAATGTCTTTACCCATGAGTTGGACATGAAGATTTTAGTTTAATCTTACGTTCTATTTCAAAGCAGATATGTGACATAGAGACATCATGATTGCCATGAGACCTATAAACCTCCTAGTCTCCATTCTTCTGAGTCAACTTGCAACATGACATGCTGAGGGAAGCATACTACAGCTTAGTTTGAGCCCAGACACATGAATGCCTGAAGGTGCAATGTACATATGTAGATATTAGGTGCTTTGATAAATGTTTCATTGAATTCTTCTCATTTTGTTTCCTTGACTTCACCTGATAAAGGAGCAGTGCTTCGAAAGCTTGTGATTTCAAATAAACCTGTTGGATTATAACCTGGCGTCATG
Source organism: Rhincodon typus (assembly GCF_021869965.1). NCBI lineage: Eukaryota > Metazoa > Chordata > Chondrichthyes > Orectolobiformes > Rhincodontidae > Rhincodon > Rhincodon typus. Next base: position 5,775 of record NW_025971267.1, on the reverse strand, counting down.
TGACTTCTGACCTTGAATTCTTCAGCAGTATGTGACCTGTGTGTTTTGTTCATTTGCTATTAGGGCTCATGGTAGTTAAAGGTCCATCACCTATAATGTCATATCATATCATGGTAGCAGCATAGTTAACAGTTACACCTGAATCTTATACATGAATCATTACTGAAGATTAAACAGTCGCTGATCATAAAGCGTTCAGATGGCCAACCATAGCATGTTTATATGAGTACAGATCTTAAATAGCTAGGAGGCAGCTTACCCAAGTTTCCACTTAAAGTTTATGACCTGTGAAACTGGAAGCTCTCTATCTCAAAAGTAAAAAAAACAAATTTACAGTCTTCTCCTTCCTGACATAAAATTTAAGGTACAGCAGCTAAACTTTCTTACAGATTTAAAAGCAAAATCAGATCTAAAAGTCTTTCTACAGGCTCAAACTAATATTCAAAGTCAAAGGATACTGTTAGTTTAACTGCACAGCTCTCCTCCTTGAAATAAAGCAGAGTTTTAAGCAATAAAAAAAATACTTTTCTAATATAAAGAAGCTTACCTCTGTGCAGTGATTGGTTGGCTCCGCCATTTTGTTTCCTTGAATTTCAAGCTGAAGCTGTTGTGATATCATTACTTCCTAGTTGGTCTGAACACCAACTTATATCCATCAAAGGTACAGACTCACACTCATTGAAGGTTGTTAAAAGACGGATCAACTGTAACAAATAACAAAATAGAAGAAAAAGTGAAAGAATAGAACATCAAACCAAGCAAAAGGAAAGAGCAAACAAACCATGAACTCAGCTTTAATGAACCAGAAAGCCACAGACCGCCAACAAGAAACAGAAGGCAAATATTTGATCATGGATTGGGAAGCAAATGACAACTTCAATGAAATACAACAATTTAAGCAACGTATATATCTTCACTTTTCAGATCAAGTCGCAAACAATTCTGAGAGGCGGCATTTGAAAATCATGCTTGCTATTGGCAAGGAGAGGCTTCACAGACTGAATACATCAAGTCTATCTGTGGAAAGAAATATTCAGAGAAGATGTGGAAAGTTCTTGAGGATCAACTCAAGGTACAGATCAATTTCCAGACTAATAGACTCCACCTCCAACTAATGTTGTATGGGCAGAAACCTCAGAAACTTATTGATACTTTGCCACCATACTCAGGAAAGGGTTTAAGTACAATTTCACTGAAGAAGAGCTCATGGAAAGTCTAATCAAGTTGGTAATCACCTTTACTCCAATCCAAGATTTCAGGAAAGATCTTCTGCCCAGAAAAAGGGGTATGACATTGACATCTTGCTAGAAAATGAACACAAGCATAATGCCATACTAACAGTTCAACATGCTCCTTTGAGTATAGGAGTTGGGATGCCACGTTGAGGTTGTAACAGATGTTAGGGAGTACTCCCCCAGAATATTGTATACAGTTCTGGTGGCCCTATTATAGGAAGGATATTATTAAGCTAGAGGGGATTCAGAAAAGATTTACCAGGATGTTGCAGGGTATGGAAGGTTTGAATTATGAAGAAAGTTCATAGAAGTTCATAGAATCCCTACAGTGTGGAAACAGGCCCTTCAGCCCAACAAGTCCACACCGACCCTCAGAGCATCCCACCCAGACCCATCCCCCTATAACCCACCTGACCTACACACCCCTGAACACTACGGGCAAATTAGCATGGCCAATCCACCTAACCTTCATATCTTTGGACTGTGGGAGGAAACCAGAGCACCCAGAGGAAACCCACGCAGACACGGGGAGAATGTGCAAACTCCACACAGACAGTCACCCTGGATAGCCTGGGATTTTTTTCACTGGAGCATAGGCGGTTGAGAGGCGACCTGATAGAGGTTTATAAAATCATGAGGGGTATAGATAGAGCTAATAGTAAGTGTCTTTTCCCTAGGGTGGAGGATTTCAAGACTAGGGGATGTATTTTTAAGGTGAGAGGAGAGAGATTTAAAAATGACATGGGGGCAAATCTTTTACACAGAGGGTGGTTCATGTGTGGAATGAATTTCCTGAGAAAGTGGTGGATGCGGGCACAATTACAACATTTAAAAGACACTTAGATAAATACATGGATAGGAAAAGTCTGGAGGGATATGGGCCAGGAGCAGGCAGGGTGGAACTAGTTTAGTTTGGGATTATGTTCACCATGGACAGTTTGCCCCAAAAGGTCTGTTTCCGAGCTGTATGCTTCTATGACTTCTATTGTCAGCAAAGTGCACCAAACCAGCAAGATCTGCCATAGGTGCCATTTGTCACATCTACCCAGATATTGTTTAGCATTTCATTGCATCACCAATGCATGTGGCACCAAAGGACACTGGGCACACGTGCAAAAAGTCTGCTTTCAAAAGCCAAGCAAGATCCTGGAACATGAGCCAATTGAACTGACAAGGTGGTACAACACCACAACGTTGGCAGCGCAGAAAGTCAATAAACAGTACATAAACATATCAACAAAGTAAACAGCCAATAAAGTAAGTAGTAACCTTTGGATAATGACCAAGATTTTCATATCATCAATCTCACACGCCATATCAATGGTGTAAAACAATCAGAACCGTTAACATTATATGCCTCCGAAAGGGAGTTTGACACACTCTGAAAGATGGATGCAGACGTTAGTGCCAACATATTACCAATATACACCAATAGGACTGAGGAAAAGGGACAACCATCTGAGCTGGGACTTGAGCTTACAGCGTCTAGCTAACATCTGAGAGCCCTTGGAAAGCCATCTTTACAGTGAACCTTCAGCAGTGGAACTGTCTCATTTATATTGTAGCACTGCCGTTGGTAGTATCACTTTAATGTGAAGGAGACGAGTGCTGGAGTGCAACGCTATTAAGATAAAACAAAGTATTCAGGCAAGCTATGGCTAAAATTGGGCTGAAAGCTAAAAAAAAACTATCTGCTTATGTGGTTGGCCCAGACTACAACATCAAACATCTGTTCGACAACAGATGTAATTGGTAATGAGAGAACAGGTGTAAGTGAGCCAGGAATAGAACTATACCTAGCCCCACCCTACTCCCTCTCTCCCCACCCACCTATATAATCCCATTCATGCAATATTAATGCAGCCACAGGCTAGCAGCCTGTGATTTATTTGACTATCTGGGTGGTGGAGGTTCCTCTGGCACTGCTGTAGACAATGCAGTCATGACCCCAGGCAACATTAAACATAATTTATTCCATTAATTAAGGGCTAAAAGAGTGCAGTTATTGCCAGGCAGGTTGCGAGGAGTACATACAAAAAAGAATTAAAAGAGAGTTTTGTTACAGCTTGTAAAGGTTCAGAGGGACTGATCCTTAAATGGTAATTTTTTTTAATCTAACACCACTTTTTAGCTTTTAAGAAATTCAGAAATTTCATGGATTTTAATTAGCATTATCACTGCAACCTTAACCACACAGTACGACACCTTCTAGAGCAAAGATTAGCTGAACAGCATTAGGTTTGTCGTCATTCTGTCAATGTTTCGATTCTGAACTGTTTAGTTCTTAATTTCTTATTGATTCCTTCATTTCAGCATGACACACATGTTGCTCCACAATGTTTGTGTTCTTAGTCTAAATAAACAAGGAGGAATCTTGAGGAAAATTCTTTTTGTGGTGTCATTTTGGGTTCAGGTATGAGCTGCTCCTGAAACTGTGGTGTTAAGGTCCACGCCCTCTACTATAATCTGGACAGGTATCTGTAGCCTGTGGCTCTAGGAGTCACATACATAGAATCCCAACTGTGTGGAAAGAGACTATTTGGCCCATCAAGTCTATGCTGACCCTCAAACAGCATCCCACCCAGCCCCCTATCATATCCCTGTAATCCCACATTCCTTGTGGCTAATCAACCTAGTCTACACATCCCTGGATGCTACAGGCAATTCAGCATGGCCAGTCCACCGAGCTTGACACACCTTGTGTGAGGAAACCAGAGCACCTGGCAGAAACCCACGCAGATGTGGGGCGAAAGTGTAAACTCTACACAGACAGTCTCCTAAGGCTTGAATTGAACCTGGGTCCCTGGCTGTATGAGGCTGCAATGCTGACCATTGTGCCACCATCACTCATTGTAAGACACAGTTAAGGACCCTGACTTTCAGCAATTGAACCCAGTATGGTGGTAAATTACCTGTTTTATTTTAATTATTTTTATTCACAATTTGGTGGCACAATGGCTCAGTAAATAGCATTGCTGCCTCACATTTATTTCCTGTCCCCAGTTGCCCTTGAGAAGGTGGTTGTGAGCTGCTTTCTTGAACCACGGCAGTCCAGCTGCTGCACATTGACCCACAATGCCTTAGGGAGGGAATTCCAGGATGTTGATCCAATGGCACTGAAGGAACGATGATATATTTTCAAGTCAGGATGGTGAGTGGCTTGGAGGGGAACTTGGCGGTGGTGGTGTTCCTATGTCCTTCTGGATGGAAGTGGTTGTGGGTTTGGAAGGTGCTGTCTGAGAATCTTTAGTGAATTTCTACAGTGTATCTTGTAGACCGTACGCACTGCTGCTACTGAGCATATGTGGTTAAAGGAGTGGATGCTTGTGGATGTAGTGCCAGTCAAGGGGGCTGCTGTGACCTGGATGTGTCAAGTTTCTTGAGTGTTGTTGGAGTATCCCCCTTCCAGACAAATGGAGAGTACTCCATCACACTCCTGGCTTATTTCTTGTCGATGATGGACATAATTTGGAGGGTCAGGAGGTGAGTTACTAGCTGCAGAATTCCTAGCCTCTGACCTGTTGTAGCTACTGTATTTGTGTGATGAGCTCTGTTAAGTTTCTGCTCAATGGTAACCCCGAGGTTGTTCATAATAGAGGATTTAGTGATGGTAATACCACTGAATGTCAAGGGGTGGTAGTTAGTTTGTCTCTTATTGGAGATGGTCATTACCTGGGATTTGTGTGGCGAGAATGTCACTTGCCACTTGTCAGTTCAAGCCTGGATATTGTCCAGATCTTGTTGCATTTAAACATGGACTGCTTCAGTATCTGAGGAGTCATGATGGTGCTAAAAATTGTGCAATCATTGGTAAACTTCTCCACTTTTGACTGTATGATGGAGGGAAGGTCATTAAGGGAGCAGCTGAAGATGGCTGGGCCTAGGATACACCCTAAGGAACGTCTGCAGAGATGTCCTGGAGCTGAGATGACTGACCTCCCATGACCACGACCATCTTCCTATGTGTCAGGTATGACTCCAACCACCGGAGCGTTTGCCCCCTGATACCCATTGATTCTCATTTTGCTTGGGCTCCTTGATGCCACACTCGGTCAAATGCAGTCTGGATGTCAAGGGCTGTCACTCTCACCTCACCTCTGAAATTCAGCTGTTTTGTCCATGTTTGAACCGGACTTTCATGAGGTCAGGAGCTCAGTGGCCCTAATGGAACCCAAACTTGATGTCAATGACCAGGTTACTGCAGAGCTCCTCGACAGCACTGTTGATGACACCTTCCATCACTTTACTAATGATTGAGAATAGAGTGATGTGGAGGTATATAGCTGGGTTGGATTTGTAGTGTTTTTTTGTGTACAGGACATACCTGGGCAATTTTCCACATTGTTGGGTAGATGCTAGTGTTGTAACTGTATTAGAACATCTTGATTAGGGGAGTGGCAAGTCCTGGTGCACAAATCTTCAGTGCTATTAGGTGAAGAAATTTCTCCTCATATTAATTTTGAATAACCTATCCATTTTCTTAAAATGTGACCCCTGGTTCTGAACTAACAAGGTGTAGAGCTGGTTGAACACAGCAGGC
>NW_025971266.1:0-10891 GCF_021869965.1 Rhincodon typus | reverse complement strand
CAGCACCCACTCCGTGCAGCACCCCCTCAGTGCAGCACTCCCTCAGTCCTGACCCCCCTCTGTGCTGACGCCCCTCAGTGCAGGACCACCGCAGTGCTGACCACACTCTCTGCAGCACTCCCTCAGTGCTGACCACCCTCACTGTGACCGCCCTCAATGCACCACACCCTCAATGCTGACCCGCTTAATGCTGACCACCCCCTATTTCACTTCAGCACTCCCCGATCATCTGATAGTGCATCACTCCCTTTATACGAACCTTCGGACGGAGCAGCACTACTTTAGTACTCACCCTCCAACAAGATAATTTCAGAGAGATATGCTCCCATCAAATTGACCCTCTGAGACTGGAGCATTTACTTAATACTGACACCCTCACAGTGCAGCATTCCTTTACGATAGACCCTCTGACAGGGCGGCTCCCTTTCCGTACAGGCCTTTCCACAGCGCAGCACTCTCTCATCATTGACCCTCTGACAGTGCAGCACTCTCTTAATATTGAATTTGTGTCAGTGCACAATTCCATCAAAATTGACCCGAGGACTCCATTAATATTTGCCCTCTGACAGTGCAGCTCTTCCTCAGTCCTGACTCTCTGACAGTGCAGCACTCCCCTAAATACTGTCAGAGGGTCAATACTGAGAGAATGCTGCACTGTCAGCGTCAGCTCCCTGTAGTACTATCAGACGTTCAGTTTGAAAGGTATGCCGCACTGTGAGTGGGTCAGTGTTAGTGAATTCTGCACTGCGACAGGGTCAACAATGAGGAAGAACTGCACTGTCAATGTAACAGGGTCAGAATTGAGTGAGTGCCTCAAGATCAGAGGGCCAGGACTGATGCTTTGTAGCACTGTCAGATTGTCAGATCTGTGGCGTACATAATTGTCAGAGGGTCAATACTGAGCTGGTGCCTCCTTGTAAAGGGGTCTGAATTGAGACAGTGTTACAGGATTAGAGTGTCAGTCCTGTGGTAGAGCAGCACTCTGAGGGTCAGCACTGAGCTTCATTATCAATAGGTCAGCTCTTTGTCAGCTCTGCTACTTTGTCAGAGGGCTTTACTAATGCGGTGCCTCATTGTAATGGGATAAGAATTGAGGGAATGTCGCACAATCAGAGGATCAGTACTGAGGTACTGCAGCGCTATCAAAGGGTCACGACTGATGGAGTGTCTTTTTGTCAGAGGGTCAGTGCTGAGGGAGTGCATAATTGTCAAAGGATCAAATTGAGATGATGCCTCATTTTAATATGGTCAGTTGTGAGGGAATGCAACACTGTCAGGGGACCAGTAGCCCTGAGGAAGTGCTGAACATCCCCATGATTAAAGGAAGACCCTCATGATTAAAATGTCAATGTTGAGAGAGGTCATAATGGCCAGAGGGTCAGTTCTGAGTTGGTACCTCGTTGCCAGATGGTCAGTTCTGAGGCAGTACTGAATTTGAGGGAGAAGCTAATCTGTCGGAGAGTCGGACTGAGGGAGTGCTGACCGTCTCTCAGTGCTGTAATTCCTCAGCACTGACCCTCTGGCACACTCTTACTGTTGACCCTCTGACAGGGCAGTTTCCCTCAGTCCTGACTCCACACAGTGCATCACTAGCTCATCAGTGACTGTCTAACAGTGTAGCACACCCTTAATATTGACCCTCTGACAGTGCAGCACTCCGTCATTGCTGACTGTTCTGACCATGCAGTACTCCCTCAGTAGTGACCCTCTGACAGTGCAGCATTCCCTGAAAATTGGCCTTCCGACAGTGATGACAATGACAATGCAGCACTCCCCTCCGTACTGACTTTGCAACACTTCAGCGCCCACTCATAATTGACCCTCTGACAGTGTAGCAGTCACTTAATATTGAGACTCAATGCTGGAGCACTCTCTTACTATTGACCTCCTGACAGTGAAGCTCTCCCTTAATATTGACCCTCTGAGAGGGTGGCTTTCTCTCAGTGCTGACCCTTCAATACTGTAGCATGACTTACCACTTAGCCATCACCACTTTACATCCCCGTCAACATTAACCCTCTGAAACAGCAGCTCTCCCTTAATTTTAACCCCCTGACAGTGAGAATTCCATCATTATTGACCCTCCGACAGCATAGCAAATCCTCAAATTGACCGTCCAACAGCGCTGTACTCTCTTAGCACTGTTTCTCCGACAATGCAGCACTTCCTCAATACTGACTCTTCAAAAATACAGCATCCTCTCAGTGCGATCTCAACTTCACCGAATGACTCAATTTTTGATGTTAGTTTGACTAACATGCTCATTTCAGCGAACGAAGCACTTCAGAATGTCAAAATCTCAGCTTCAACAAATGACACAACTTTTGATGCTGTTTTGACTAACATGCTTATTTCAGTGAGATAAGCACTGCAAACGACCACAATTTGAACATCACTAAATGACTCAAATTTTGATGTTCGATTGACTAACAGGCTTCCTCCAGTGAAATAAGCACTTTAGAAGTGAAAAATCTCGACTTCACCATATGACTCAACTTTTGATGTTGTTTTGACTAACGTGCATATTTGAGTGAGATAAGAACTTCTGAAGGCAAAAATCTCATCTTCTCCAAATGACTTAATTGTTAATGCTAGTTGGATTAAAATGCTCATTTCAGCGAGTTTAGCACTTCAGCAGACATAAATCTGAACTTTACCAAATGACACAATTTTTGATGTTGTTTTGACAGAAGTGCTTTTTTCAGTTAGATGAGCATATCAGAAGAGCAGAAACGCAACTTCACCAAAACAGCCAACTTTTGATGCTGGTAGGACTTAAATGCTTATTTCATTGAGATAAGCACTTCAGAAGTCAAAAATCTCAAATTCACCAAATGACTTTATTTTTTATGCTGTTTTGAATCACATGCTTATTTCACTCAGAAAAGCACTTCAGAAGACCAAAATCTGAATTTCAACAAATGACTCAAGTTTTGATGTTGGTTAGACTATCATGCTTGTTTGAGTGAGATAAGCACTTCAGAAGTCACAAATCTCACCTTCACCAAATGACTTAATTTTTAGTGCTGTTTTGACTAACATGCTTATTTCAGTGTGATAAGCACTTCAGAAAACATTAATCTCAACATCACCAAATCACTCAAATTTTGATGTTGTTTTGACAAAACTGCTTATTTCAGCGAGATAAGCATGTCAGAAGATTAAAATCTCACCTGCACCAGATGACATAACTTTTGAGGCTGTTTGAATTAAAATGCTTATTTCAGCGAGTTAAGCACCACAGAAGCGAAAAATCTGAACTTCACCAAGTAACTTGATTTTTGATTCTGGTCAGACTAAAATACTTATTTCTGCGAGTTAAACACTTCAGAAGATTAAAATCTGAACTTCATCAAATGATACAATTTTTTACGTTCGTTTGACTAAAATGCTTATTTCACCGAGTTAAGCACTTCACAAGATCAATATCTCAACTTCACCAAATGATTCAACTTTTGATGTTATTTAGACTAACGTGCTTATTTCATCAAGATAAGCATTTCAGAAGACCAAAATCTCAATTTCACCAAGACACTCAACCTTTGATGCTGGTTTGACTAAATGCTTATTTCAGCGTGATAAGCATATGCAAAGTCAAAAATCTCAACTTCACCAAAGGACCTAACTTTTAATGCTGATTTCACTGAAATGCTTATTTCAGAGAGATAAGCACTTCGGAAGTCTAAAATCTCAACTTCACCAAATGACTTCAATGTTGATGCTGTTTTGACAAACATGCTTATTGCACTGAGATAAGCACGTCAGAAGCCAAAAATCTGAAATTCACCAAATGAATTGATTTATGATTCTGGTTAGACTAAAATGCTTATTTCTGCGAGGTAAGCACTTCAGAAGATCAAAATCTCAACTTCATCAAATGAATCAACTTTTGATGCTGGATGGAATAAAAATCTTATTTCAGCGAGTTAAGCTCTTCAGTAGACCAAAATCTGAACTTCACCACCTGACTCAAGTTTTGATGTTGGTTTGACGAACATGCTTATTTCAGTCAGATAGGCACTTCAGAAATCAATAATCTCAACTTCACCAAATGACACAACTTTTGATGTTGTTTTGACTGACGTGCTTATTTCAGCGAGATAAGCATATCAGAAGACTAAAATCTCACCTACACCAGATGACCTAACTTTTGATGTTGGTTTTATTAAAATGCTTACTTCAGCGAGTTAAGCACCACAGAAGCGAAAAATCTGAACTTCACCAAATGACTTGATTTTTGATTCAGGTGAGACGAAAATGCTTATTTCTGCGAGTTAAACACTTCAGAAGTGAAGAATCTGAACTTCATCAAATGGCACAATTTTTATGTTCGTTTGACTAAAATGCTTATTTCAGCGAGTTAAGCACTTTAGAAGACCAAAATCTCAATTTCACCAAGACACTCAATCTTTTTATGCTGGTTTGAGTAAAGTGCTTATTTCAGTGAGATAAGCATATGAGAAGTCAAAAATCTCAACTTCACCAAATGACTTAATTTTTCATGCTATTTTGACTGACATGCTTATTCCAGTGAGATAAGCACTTCAGAAGTCAAATATCTCACCTTCACCAAATTACATAATTTTTGATGCTGGTTGATTTAAAATGCTTATTTCAACGAGATAAGCACTTCAGTAGACCAAAATCTGAACTTCTCCAAATGACTCAATTATTGATGTTAGTTTGACTAACATGCTTATTTCAGCAAATTAAGCACTTCAGAAGATCAAAGTCTCAACTTCACCGAATGACTCAACTTTTGATGTTGTTTTGACTAACGTGCTTATTTCATCGAGATAAGCATATCAGAAGATCAAAATCTCAATTTCACCTAGAGACTCAACTTTTGATGCTGGTGTGACGAAAATGCTTATTTCAGCGAGATAAGCATATGAGATGACTGAAATCTCAACTTCACCAAAGGACCTAACTTTTGATGCTGATGTGATTAAATGTTTATTTCAGTTAGGTAAGCACTTCAGAAAACCAAAATCTGAACTTCAAGTTTTGACGTTGGTTTGACGAACATGATTATTTGAGTGAGACAAGCACTTCAGAAGTCAAAAATCTCAACTTCACCGAAGGACCTAACTTTGAACGCTGGTTGGACTAAAATGCGTATTTCAGTGAGTAAAGCACTTGAGAAGCCTAAAATCTGAAATCCACCAAATGACCCAATTATTAATGTTGTTTTGACTAACACGCTTATTTGAGTGACTTAAGGACATCAACAGTCAGAAATCTCAACTTCACCATCTGACTTAATTTTTGATGCTGTTTTGACTGACATGCTTATTTCACTCAGACAAGCACTTCAGAAGACAAATATCTCACTTCACCAAAAGAGTTACTTTTTGATGTTGGTTTGAATGACGGACTTATTTCATGAGGTAAGCACTTCAGAAGATCAAAATCTCAACTTCACCAAATGACTCAACTTTTGTTGCTGGTTTGACGAAAATGCTAATTTCAGTGAGATGAGCACTACAGCGGTCAAAAATCTCAACTTCATGAAAGGACTTGATTTTTGATGCTGGACTGAAATGCTTATTTCAGAGAGTTAAGCACTTGAGAAGACTAAAATCTGAAATTCACCAAATGACTCAATTTTTAATGTTGTTTTGACTAACATGCTTATTTGAGTGAGATAAGCACTTCAGAAGTCAAATATCTCAACTGCAACAAATGACTCAACTTTTGATGTTGTTTTGACAAACTTGCATATTTGAGTGAGATCAGCACTTCTGAAGGCAAAGATCTCAACTTCACCAAATGACTTAATTTTTGATGCTGGTTGGATTAAAGTGCTTATTTCAGCGAGCTAAGGTCTTCAGTAGACCAAAATCTGAACTTCACCGAATGACTCACGTTTTGATGTTGGTTAGACTTACATGCTTATTTGAGTCAGATAAGCTTTCAGAAATCAAAAATCTCAACTTCACCAAATGACTTAATTTTTCATGCTGTTTTGACTAACATGCTTATTTCAGTATGATAAGCCCTTCAGAAAACCAAAATCTGAACTTAACCAAATGACTCAAGTTTTGATGTTAGTTTGACTAACATGCTTATTTAAGCGATTTAAGCACTTGAGAAGGCGAAGATCGAAACTTCACCAAAAGACTCAACTTTTGATGCTGGTTGCAATAAAATGCTTATTTCAGCGAATTAAGATCTTCAGCAGACCAAAATCAGAATTCACCAAATGCCTCAAGTTTTGATGCTGGTTTGACTAACATGCTTCTTTCAGTGAGATCGGCACTTCAGAAATCAAAAATCTCAACTTCACCAAATGACTCAACGTTTGATGTTGTTTTGACAAACTTGCTTATTTCAGCGAGATAAGCGTATCAGAAGACGAAAATCTGACCTGCACCAGATGACCTAACTTTTGATGCTGGCTAAATTAAAATGCTTATTTCAGCGAATTAAGCACCTCAGAAGCCAAAAATCTGAACATCACAAAATGACTTGATTTTTGATTCTGGTTAGACTAAAATGCTTATTTCTGCGAGGTAAGCACTTCAGTGGATTAAAATCTGAACTTCATCAAATGACACAATTTTTTATGTTCGTTTGACTAACATGCTTATTTCAGCGAGTTCAGCACTTCAGAAGATCAAAATCTCAACTTCACCAAATGACTCAACTTTTGATGTTGTTTCGACTAACGTGCTTATTTCAGCGAGATAAGCATTTCAGAAGACCAAAATCTCAATTTCACCAAGACACTCAACTTTTGATGCTGTTTTGACTAAAATGCTTATTTCAGCGAGATACGCATATCAGAAGACTAAAATCTCAACATCACCAAATGACACAACTTTTGATGCTGGTTGGATTAAAATGCTTATTTCAGCGAGTTAAGCTCTAAAGAAAACCAAAACCTGAACTTTACCAAATCACTGTAGTTTTGATGATGGTTTGACTAACATGCTTGTTTGATTGAGAGAAGCATTTCAGAAGTCAAAAATCTCAACTTCACCAAATGACTCAAATTTTGATGTTGTTTTGACTAACGTGCGCATTTCAGTGAGATAGGCACTTCAGAAATCAAAAATCTCAACTTCACCAAATGACTCAACTTTTGATTTTGTTTTGACTAACGTGCTTATTTCAGCGAGATAAGCATATCAGATGACTAAAATCTCACCTTCACCAGATGACCTAACTTTTGATGCTGGTTAAAATAAAATGCTTATTTCAGCGAGTTAAGCACCTCAGATGACCAAAAGCTGAACATCACCAAATGACTCGATTTTTGATTCTGGTCAGACAAAAATGCTTATTTCTGAGAGTTAAGCTCTTCAGAAGATTAAAATCTGACTTCATCAAATGACACAATCTTTTAATGTTCGTTTTACGAACATGATTATTTCAGCGAGTTAAGCACTTCAGAAGACTAAAATCTCAACTTCACCAAACACCCTAACATTTGATGCTTATTTGACTAAAATGTTTATTTCAGTGTGATAAGCACTTCAGAAGACCAAAAAACTCAACTTCACCAAATGACTTCAATGTTGATGCTCTTTTGACTAATATGCATATTTCACTGAGATAAGCACTTCAGAAGACCAAAATCTGAACATCACCAAATGACTCAAGTTTTGATGTTGGTTAGACTAACATGCGTATTTGAGTCAGATAAGCACTTCAGAAGTCAAAAATCTCAACTTCACCAATGGACCTAACTTTGGTCGCTGGTTGGACTAAAATGCTTATTTCAGTCAGATAAGCACTTCCGAAATGAAAAAATCTCATCTTCACCACCTGACAAAATTTTTGTTGTTGTTTTGACTGCCATGCTTATTTCGCGTGGATAAGCACTTCAGAAGAACAATATCTCACTTCACCAAAAATGTTAGTTTTTGATGTTGGATTGAATGACATGCTTATTTCATGAGGTGAGAACTTCAGAAGGTGAAAATCTCAACTTCACCTAATGACTCAACTTTTGATGCTGTTTTGACTAACATGCTTATTTCAGCGAGGTTAGCACTTCAGAAGGCTAAAATCTCAACTTCACCAAATGACACAACTTTTGATGCTGCTTAGTTTAAAATGCTTATTTCAGCGAGTTAAGCTCTTCCATAGAGCAAAATCTGAAATTCACGAAATGATTCAAGTTTTGATGTTGGTTTGATTAACATGCTTATTTCAGTGAGTAAAGCACTTCAGAATCAAAAATCTCAACTTCACCAAATGAGTCAACTTTTGATATTGTTTTGACTAACGTGCTTATGTCAACGAGATAAGCATATCAGAAGACGAAAATCTCAACTTCACCTGAAGACCTAACTTTTGATGCTGGGAACATTAAAATGCTTATTTCAGCGATTTAAGCACCTCAGAAGCCAAAAATCTGAACTTCACCAAATGACTTGATTTATGATTCTGGTTAGACTAAAATGCTTATTTCTGCGAGGTAAGCACTTCAGAAGATTAAAATCTGAACTTCATCAAATGACACAATTTTTTACGTTCGTTTGACTAACATGCTTATTTCAGCGAGTTAAGCACTTCGGAAGATCAAAATCTCAACTTCACCAAATGACACAACTTTTGATGCTGGTTGGATTAAAATGCTTATTTCAGGGAGTAAAGCTCGAAAGAAAACCAAAACCTGAACTTTACCAAATCACTGTACTTTTGATGATGGTTTGACTAACATGCTTGTTTGATTGAGAGAAGCATTTCAGAAGTCAAAAATCTCAACTTCACCAAATGACTCCAATTTTGATGTTGATTTGACGAACGTGCTTATTTTAGCGAGATAACCATATCAGAAGACTAAAATCTCAACTTCACCAAAGGACATAACTTTTGTTGCTGGTTTGACTAAAATGCTTATTTCAGTGAGATGAGCACGACAGCAGTCAAAAATCTCAGCTTCAGGAAATGACTTGATTTTTGATGCTGGTTGGTTTAAAATGCTTATTTCAGCGAGTTAAGCATTTGAGATGACCAAAATCTGAACTTCAGCAAAAGACTCAAGTTTTGATGTTGGTTTGACTAACATGCTTGTTTGAGTGTGATAAGCACTTCAGAAGTCAAAAATCTCAACTTCACCAAATGACTCAACTTTAGATGTTGTTTTGACGAATATGCTTGTTTGAGTGAGATCAGCACTTCAGAAGGAAAAAATCTCAACTTCACCAAATGACATAATTTTTGACGCTGGTTGAATTAAAATTCTTATTTCACTGAGATAAGCACTTCAGAATGCCAAAATCGGAACTTCGCAAAATGCCTCAAGTTTCGATGTTTGTTTGACTAACATGCTTATTTGAGTGAGATAAGCACTTCAGGATTCAAAAATCTCGAACTTTATCAAATGACCTAATTATTGATGCAGTTTTGACTAACATGCTTATTTCACTCAGGTAATCACATCCCCAAACCAATATCTCAACTTCACCAAATGAGTTGGTTTTTGGTGTTGGTTTGAATGACGTGTTGATTTCTTTGAGATAAACACGCCAGAAGATTAAAATCGCAACTGCACCAAATGCCTTACATTTTGATGCTGTTTTGACGAACTTGCATATTTGAGTGAGATCAGCACTTCAGGAGACATAAATCTGAACTTCACCAAATAACTCGATTTTTGATGTTGTTTTGGCTAATGTGCTTATTTCAGTTAGATAAGCATATCAGAACACCAGAAGCGCAACTGCAACAAAACATTCAACTTTTCATGCTGGTATGACTAAAATGCTCATTTCAGTGAGATAAGCACTTCATAAGTCAAAAATATCAACTTTACCAAATTGCTGAATTTTTAATGCTGTTTTGACCAACATGCTTATTTCAGTGAGGTAAGCGCTTCAGAATACCACAATCTGAACTCACCAAATGACTCAAGTTTTGATGCTGGTTGGACTAAAATGCTTATTTCAGTGAGTAAAGCACTTGAGAAGACTAAAATCTGAAATTCGCCAAATCACCCAATTATTAATGTTGTTTTGACTAACGTGCTTATTTCAGCGAGATAAGCATATTAGAAGACTAAAATCTCAACTTCACCAGAAGACCTAACTTTTGATGCTGTTAACATTAAAATGCTTATTTCAGCGATTTAAGCACCTCAGAAGCCAAAAATCTGAACTTCACCAAATGACTTGATTTATGATTCTGGTTAGACTAAAATGCTTATTTCTGCGAGGTAAGCACTTCAGAAGATTAAAATCTGAACATCATCAAATGACACAATTTTTTACGTTCGTTTGACGAACATGCTTATTTCAGCGAGTTAAGCACTTCGGAAGATCAAAATCTCAATTTCACCAAGACACTCAACTTTTGATGCCGTTTTGACTAAAATGCTTATTTCAGCGAGATATGCATATCAGAAGACTAAAATCTCAACATCACCAAATGACAGAACTTTTGATGCTGGTTGGATTAAAATGCTGATTTCAGCGAGTTAAGCTCCAAAGAAAACCAAAACCTGAACTTTACCAAATCACTGTAGTTTTGATGATGGTTTGACTAACATGCTTGTTTGATTGAGAGAATCATTTCAGAAGTCAAAAATCTCAACTTCACCAAATGACTCCAATTTTGATGTTGTTTTGACGAACGTGCTTATTTCAGCGAGATACGCATATCAGAAGACTAAAATCTCAACATCACCAAAGGACATAACTATTGTTGCTGGTTTGACTAAAATGCTTATTTCAGTGAGATGAGCACTGCAGCGGTCAAAAATCTCAGCTTCAGGAAATGACTTGATTTTTGATGCTGGTTGGTTTAAAACGTTTATTTCAGCGAGTTAAGCATTTGAGATGACCAAAATCTGAACTTCAGCAAAAGACTCAAGTTTTGATGTTGGTTTGACGAACATGCTTGTTTGAGTGTGATAAGCACTTCAGAAGTCAAAAATCTC
>NW_025971265.1:3226-10891 GCF_021869965.1 Rhincodon typus | reverse complement strand
CATTCCTGAGACGTGGGTATCGCTGGCTGGGCCCAGTGTTTATTACCCCGTCCCTAGTTGCCCCTTGAGAAGGTGGTAGTGAGTTGCCTTCTTGAACCGCAGCTGTCTATGTGCTGGGGGTTGACCCACAATGTTCTTAGGAAGGGAATTCCAGGATTTTGACCCAGCGACAGTGAAGGAATGGCGATATATTTCTGAGTCAGGATGGTGAGTGTCTTGGAGGGGAATTTGCAGGGGGTGGTGTTCCCACGTATCTGCTGCCCTTGTCCTTCTAAATGGAAGTGGTCGTGGGTTTGGAAGGTGCTGCCTGAGGGGCCTTGGTCAATTTCTGCAGTGCATCTTGTAGATAGTACACACTGCTGCTACTGAGCATCGGTGGTGGGGGGAGTGGATGTTTGTGGATGTGGTACCAATCAAGCGGGCTGCTTTGTCCTGGATAGTGTCAAGCTTCTTGAGTGTTGTTGGAGCTGCCCCCATCCAGGCAAGTGGGGAGTATTCCATCACACTCCTGACTTGTGGCTTTTGGATGGTCAGGCTTTGGGGAGTCAGGAGATAATTTACGTGCTGCATAGTGGTAATCCAGAACCCCCATCTAATGGTCCCATGAGAGATTATGAAATTTGTATTCATTGATAAAAAATATCTGGAAATAAAAATTAATTTGATGTCAACCACCTAAATGCCAACTGCTGTAAAAACTTGTCTGATTTGTTAATGGCCTTCAGGCAGTGGAATCTGCCATCCTTACCTGGTCTGGCCTACATGTGACCCCAGAACCTCAGCAATGTGGTTGATCCTTTAATCCTCTCTCTGCAATAGTCTAGAGAGCCACTCGGTTCAGGGGGAAATTATGATGGGTGACAAATACTAGCCTTTCCAGCAACAACTGTGATCAATAAAAGAGTAAAGGAAGAGAAGCAGAGCTCTTTTGACAGCTACTGGGGGTGAATCAAAATTACAAACTGAAATATATAAGTTATAAAAGCTTATTTGAAATACTAACTTGGCTTTGGAAATAACAGCACATACCTAATAGTCCATTAATTTCAAGGCCTCCAAACCTCTGCATGGCTTTAATGGCCTTAGTTAATGCTTCCTGGGTTTGAAGTTGATCAGTAGGATCCAGGGGAGCCAAGTAGCCAAATTTAGTCAACCATTCCTGTGAAAGGTAAGAATTGAACACCATTATGATCTGGAAACTCATTATATTCGAAGTTATGTTAAGTAAATCCATCCTCTATCTTCAATCTATCTATCTTCAATCTATCGATCTATCTATCTTCAGTTGTTCAGCCTGTCAGATCAGGCACAATCCATGAACAGCAGAGAAGTGAAATTGCTGTCCCAGTCTACACTTTCGTTTTCTATCCTGTGCAGCATCTTGTGTTAAGGGTGAAACCTCAGGAAGCAAGAATATCCATTTTTCAAGGACCAGTGTTTATCTAAATATACCAGCCACTGGCCATGTGTGTTAAACTGGGGACTGGAGTTAGTTATTTATATAAAAACTGAAAGAACTGTGGATGCTGTGAATCAGAAACAAAAATAGAAATTGCTGGAAAAGCTCAGCAGGCCTGGCAGCATCTGTGGTGAGAAATCAGGGTTAACGTTTTGGGTTGAGTGACCCTTCCTCAGAACAGGACCCTTCTAAGGATGGATCACTCAACCTGAAACATTAACTCTGATTTCTCACCACAGATGCGGCCAGACCTTCTGAACTTCTCCAGCAATTTCTTCCTCTGTTAGTTATTTACATTCCAGATCAGTACATAAATGAATAAGATATAAACCCGGTCATTAGTTACATGATCTTAATGTGCATAAATCCTTTAACATTTTTGGCACACAAGATTTAGGAGCAAAAGAAGATCGTTCAGCCCTTCCAGCTGATGTTTACAGTACAGAATGAGGCCATTCAGCCCTTTGTGTCCATGCCATTCAACAAAGACCTGACCACACCGATCCCATCTTCCAGCCCTTGTTCCGTAGCCTTGCGGACAATGGCATCCCAAGTGAATATCTATGTACTGCTTCCATGTTACGAGAGTTTCTGACTCAGCTGCTCTTTCAGGCATTTGAGTTCCAGACTTCCACTATCCTCTGGATGAGAAAAAAATTCTCCTCAACCCTTCTCTGAGCTTTCTACCTTTTACCTTAAATATGCCCCTGATTATTGACCTCTGTCTAATAATGCAAAAAGTGCCTCCCTATCCATGACATCTACATCCTCATAATCTTATACACCTTTATTAGGCTCCCTCTCAACTTTTGTGGCTCCAAGGAAAACAAATCCAGTCTCCAATCTCTCCTCAGACCCTCCTTCAAGACCACGCAGCATCCTGGTAAATCTCCTCTGCACCTTCTCTAGTGCAATCACATCCTTCCTATAATGTGGTGGCCAGAACTGCACACAGTACTCTAGCTGTGGCCTAACCAGCATTTTATACTGTTCCAGCATAACCTCAGAAAAAGATAAAACACTGGATGAATGTGAATCCAACAGAGAATGCTGGACAAACTAAAACTAGACTGACAAAGCAAATGCTGTCACAGAAACTGCTCAATCTGCCAGGTATTGACATCAGTTTTCTATATTTGTCTCATATTAAAGGCATCACCATGAATTTGTTCAGAGTTTCTGTCACTGAGACGCAGTTTCCTTCAAAGTCCAGAGTCAAAGCTGCTCAGAGGAAATCCCCAGCTCCCAGCACAATGCTCTTAATGGAAATATATCACCGCTGCTTCAGTGTCACTGGGTCTAAATCCGGGAAATCCCTCCCTAAAGGCATTGTGGGTCAACCTACAGCACATGGACTGCAGCGGTTCAAGAAGGCAGCTCACCCACACCTTCTCAAGGGGCAACTAGGGATGGGGCAATAAATGCTGACCCAGCCAGCAATACCCAGGTCCCAGAGTGAATGAAAAAATGCTGCTAGATCTCAAATACCATAGATTCAACTTAAATGAAAAATGTTTACATGGAATTATACTCAAGCAGGCCATTCAGTCCACACCATGACACACACTAGCATCCTTTACTCACCCTCTCATCATTTCCTTCTGTTCTCTCTAGTTCATGTGTTTATCCAGCTTCCCCTTAAATATTTCTAACTGGAAGAGGAAGTTCTACAAATATCCCCATCCTCAATGATGGAAGAGCCCAGCACATCAATGCAAAAGATAAGGCTGAAGGTTTCGCAGCAACCTTCAGCGAGAAGTGCCGAGTGGATGATTCATCTCAGCCTCCTCCAATGGTCCTCAGCATCATAGAAACCAGTCTTCAGCCAATTCGATTTACTCCATGTGATATTAAGAAACGGTTGGAGACATTGCATACTGCAAAGGCTACGGGCCCTGACAACATTCAAGCATTTCTCCTGATTCTGCTTTTTGTTAGCATTGGATTCCTAAAAACCTGTATTAAAGGTTTGGTAATAGCATGTTGAGCTGTGGAGTGAGAGACAGGCGGGGAGTTTAATGTAGGATGTGGCCGAGACTGAGTCTGCCTCCCATCCTGAGGTTATTGGTTTGACCCTCAACTTCAGATTGTCCCAAAGAAGGGTCACTGGACTCGAAACATTAATTCTGCTTCTCTCTCTACAGGTGCTGCTAGACCTGCTGAGTTTCTCCAGCAATTTCTGTTTTTGTGGCAAGGTATAACATTAGCTTTCAATTGGAGCCCATGTGAATAGTTCAGATCTCCACATTTCAGAAAGGATATGGAGACACTGGACAAGATATTTACAATGATATCACCTTGACTATGAGGTGAGAATTTAACAAGGAAGTTTGAACAGGCTGGGGCTCCTTTTTTTAATTTATTAACAGGATGAGGGCGTTGCTGGCCAGGGTATATTTATTGCCCATCCCTAATTACCCAGAGGGCAGTTATGAGTCAAACACATTACTGTGGGTCTGGAGTCACATGTATGCCAGACCAGGTAAGGATGGCAGCTTCCTTCCCTAAAGGACATTAGTGAACCAGATGGGCTTTTCCTGGATTCACAGTCATCATTAGATTCTTAATTCCAGATTTTTTTTATTGAATTCAAATTCTATCATCTGCTGTGGTGGGATCTGAACCCAGCTCCCCAAAACATTATCTAGGTCTCTGCACTAACAGTCCAGCAATAATACCACTAGGCCATCACCTCTTTACGCTCGGCTGTGCGATAGCTTATGAAGGCTTTAAAATTAGAAAAAGCTTTAATAGGTTAATCATTGTGGGGATGGTGGAGATGTGAACTAGGAGCCACTACTAAAAACCAGCCACTATTAAATGGAATCTGGAATTTAGTGTTACATAAGTTCCAAGCCAGAAGATACCGTTCAAGACACAGATTTTTCTGTTTTTGTCCTTCTTGGTGGTAGAGGTTGTGGGTTTGGGAAATGATTGTTGAATTTCTGCAGTGCAGTTTTGTAGATGGCACACACTGTTGCTACTGAGCGTTGGTGAAGGGAGGAGGTGATGAAGGTGCTGGATGTGGTGCCAGTCACATGGGTTGCTTTGTCGTGGAGGGTGTCAGTGTATTTAGATTTCCACAAGACATTCAATGTGAAGCCACACATAAAAAATTACATCGAAGGTTAGAAGAACGATCAAAGGACAGACAGACACAGGCAGACAGTCATAGGACACTCAGACAGACACAGGCAGACCCTTCAAGGATAGACAGACAAACAGACAGACACAGGCAGACAATGGATGGACAGACAGGCAGTAAAAAAACAGACAGGCAGCCTTCTGTTTTGTTTGCACCCTTTGTGACCTCAGAATGTCCCAACAGCTTTACAGTCAATTAAATACATTTGACATGCTGCCAAACATGTTATAAAGTAAGACACAAGGCAGCCAATTTGCACATAGCAAACTCCCACAAAGAGGATTGAGATAATGACTGCATAATTTGATTTTAATGATAATGGCTGAGGGACATTGGCTGGGACAATGGCACAATGCCCTATTCTTCAACACAGCATCATTGAAGCAATTAGCTCTATCTGAGATAGTAGGAACTGCAGATGCTGGAGAATCCGAGACAACAAGGTGCAGGGCTGGATGAACACAGCAGGCCAAGCAGCATCATAGGAGCAGAGAGGCAACTGCTGATCTAGCCTTCATTTAATGGCTCACCAATCCTAAGCAATATCAACTTACTTTTATCAACTGTACAAAATCCCAAAGACAGTCATTCCATATTCCCGATTTAATTCCCCATCCTCCGGCCCCCCCAAAATCCCCATGCCAAGATTCCTCAATATATCTGAATCTTTAATATTTGATGAAACCACCAGAACTAGCACATCTGGTTTGGCTGCATCTTATCTTAGACACAACACTGCAAACAGCTGAAACCAGCTGTTGTCTTATAGAACAATCCTTCAAGCAATACAGCAGACTGTGGCAAACACACCAATATTGCAAGTATCCTTTTAAAAGTAAATATCAAAAGTTTCTTTTTTTTTAGTGTATCATTTTAACTATATTTAAGTTTCAAACAGAAACAAACCGACAAAGACAGGCAATAGAATTTCAGGGTTCAAGTCGGTACCAATTTAATTATTAAATGCATTGAGGAATTTGGCTGGTTGGAAAGCTGACTACAAAGACCCTTAAATGATTGGAAATAAGAATTGGCAGGATGTCATCTTTGATTTGAGTTGGTAAAGGGCTTTGATGAATGACTCAGGTTATACGCACACTGATTCCATTCCAAATTACAGCAAAGATT
Organism: Rhincodon typus; assembly: GCF_021869965.1. Taxonomy (NCBI): domain Eukaryota; kingdom Metazoa; phylum Chordata; class Chondrichthyes; order Orectolobiformes; family Rhincodontidae; genus Rhincodon; species Rhincodon typus. The sequence continues at coordinate 5,159 of NW_025971265.1, read as the reverse complement.
TATGAGGGAGAGCGACAGAGGACAAAAAGGAACTGCAGTGGAATTATGAAGAAACTCGACACAAACAAAGAGCCTTCATCGTAACTCTGGATTTCAGAAGAGAAATTTATCTCTGATAGACTTTCTTTGGTAGCTGGTGCCTCAGTTGGTATCGTTTGAGACAGAATGAAGACAAACTGGATTGGTTAAATCATAAGACCACAAGATATGAGCAGAATTAGGCCATTCGGCCCATCAGGCCTGCTCCACCATTCGATCATAGCTGATCGGTTTCTCAACCCCATTCTCCTGCCTTGTCTCTGTATTATTTGCTACCCACTGACCATGGCAGTCTCCAGTCCCATATTGGTGCGATTTACCCAGTCTTAAGGTGCATTCCACCTGGAGAAGGGAAGGTGCAGATAACAACCTTGATTAAGGCAATGCTAAACTGCTTCAGCCGCTCTTCCTCAGGATTGCATTTCTATGGCACCTATCACAAACTCAAGATGTCCCAAAGTGCTTTCCAGCCAATGAAGTACTTTTAGAGTGTAATCATAACATGGCAACAGCTGGTCTGAGTGAAACCTAAAGGATAAACTTTAGCATAGACACTCAGGAATGCTAGACTAACTTGGAAATATATCCCCGTTCCTTCGTGGGGTCAAAATCCTGGAATGGCATTGTGGGTGTTCCAATACCACACAGACTGCAGCGGTTCAAGAAGGCAGCTCACCACCACGTTCTCAAGGGGCAACTAGGGACAGACAATAAACACTGGCCCTGCCAGTGATGCTTACATCCCATGAATGAAAAAAATCTCCCCTGGTCTACTTCAAAATATTGCCATGGGATCTTTACAGTTAGTGCGGTCAGTGGGCAGAGGGCATTGAGCAGTGGCCACACGGGTCTGGAGTGAGACCCTTTAGACAAACAAGTGGAAAGTAACGATCTCCCCTTTCAGTTTCACACATTGTGAGGGATTGTCGACCCAGTTTGTAAGGACCATTTTCCGGTCTTCATTGACTGGGTTCTGCTGAGCATGAGGATTAAATCCGACACATTCTAGAAATGCAGGAAATAAGAGCAGGAGTGGGCCCTTTGAGCCCTTTCTGCCATTCAATATGATCATGGCAGACCATCCAACTTATTACCCTGTTCCCACTTTCTCCCATACCCTTCGATCCCTTTTCCCCTAGACGCCTTTTTGTAATCTGCTCTTAAGAAGGTGAATGAGAACTACACAATTTCCAGCAGTTCATGGGCTAAATGATAAAGAATTGGAGAACATCAGTTTCAGACTGGAACCTTATCAATCCAAGTTAACTGAATCGAAAGCCAGCATCTTTAACAGTGCAGCACTTCCTCAGAAAGGTACTGAGTGGGTCAATCTATATTATGGATTCAAGTCGGGGACTTATGAAGCTCACATCTGAAATTGGAGCTGCAAACTGTTCTGGGGTGGACCAGAGACCTTGTTCATTGAGTTACCATAATAACCAACTCCTATTGTGGTTGTGTTTTCTCTTTCTCCTACCTAATTGTAAATACGATTCAGTTAACTTGAATTGATAAAGCTCCGGTCTGCAACTAATGTTCTCCAATTCTTTATCATTTAGCCCATGAACTGCTGCAAATTGTGTAATTCTCATTCACCTTCTTAAGAGCAGATTACAAAAAGGCGCCTGGGTCACAGGGAATAACGTTGGCTCAGAGGAAAATGCTGTAGCAAATGGAAGATTAATAAATGCTTCAATAAAAAGCACAGAGTGGCCTAATGTCGTAGAGATCAATGTGCACTTGTTAAAAGAAATGAGAAAGTGAAGCAAGATAGGAATAAAATAAATAAAGGCACACAAATAAATTAACTTACTATGGGAAGCTGAGATGGAACTGGATTTTCCACTACTTATTACCGTCCACAAATCTTTATTAAGAAACTAAACAATGAATT
>NW_025971265.1:0-3126 GCF_021869965.1 Rhincodon typus | reverse complement strand
GGGGGGGGGGGGGGGGGGGGGGGGGGGGGCACCAGCTGCTGCATGTTAATCCCGGTGCTCTGTCTGCAGTAACCCAGGCAGGTCCCTGCCTGAGGGTGAGAGAGAGAGTCGCCACCGTCAAACCCAGCCTGTCCCCAACAAACATCAAATCTCCAGCAGCAAAAGCTGACCATTCTCCATTGAGTTTGTGTCTCGGCTTTGTTACACAAAACATCTCTCCAGGCACCAACTCCAGCCCCCATTCAGTATCTCAATGTCACATTTTTAAAGAATTAATTCCCAGCCCGAAAATTGAATCTTATCGGTTCGAGCCGGGAATAATCCCACAGTCCAAGCACTGGGATTTATTTTTGCTGTTGTTATTGTTTTTTTGTTTAGCTGTTTTATACAGGAAAAGCCATACTCACAATGCCCAGGGCTATCTCCTCACTGGGGATTGGTGCTAACTGTGTTCCAGGGTAAGAGATTAGCAGTAGCAGGACTAACAGTACCGTCTCTAACATGGTTCACTCCCGGCTGCAGATCCAACAGGTCTCTCGGTGAGAAAGCCTCCTCTCTCTCTCTCTCTCTCCTCTCCCTCTTCCTGAGATCCTCAGCGTTTGCTCATCTCTCCCAGATGTTGGATAAAGAATCCTGCTCCCAGTCTCCAGGCTCTTCACCAACTCCACGGCATCTCATCTCCCCCCATCCCACCCTCAGCCTCTGGTGTGAAATTCACCCCGCACCCGAATGAAATAAACAGCCAGCGCAGAAATAAATAAACTTCTGCTTTGTATTCTGCTTCCATCTGATTTGTAACAGAGCGAGGTAGTAGCTCCCGGGGCTCTCTCTCTCTCACACACACACACACACAGTCCCACTCACTCATTGCATCTGTGCAGAAATTAAATCGAATTAACAAACACGGGCTGCATTCGACTGGAGCCAGCCCCGGGTACAGCAGTGAACTCGGAGGCCGAACAGCCGCTGCAGCCTCCCCCGAGTGCAAATCCTCCTCCAGGTCAGTCTCTCAGCCTCCCCCTGAATCTGGCATCTCTCTCTCTCTCTCTTAAAGGGGAAGCTGGAGATTAAGGGAGACTTCTCTCGACCTCACCGTCCCAGCCTCCCCAGCCCCAACACCTGCCCTAGGGTCAGGGGTTGTTGTTGTGTGTCACGTTTCAGTGGGTTATTTCCCATTCACCTCCCCCAGCTCGCTAACACAAGGGAGGAACAAAAACAGAAATTGCTGGAAAAGCTCAGCAGGTCTGGCAGCATCTGGGAAGGAAATAAATCGGAGTTAACATTAACTGATCTTTTTTCCTTCACAGATGCTGCCAGACCTGCTGAGCTTTTCCAGCAACTTCTGTTTTTGTTCCTGATTTACAGCACCCTGCAGTTCTTTTGGTCTTTAACACAAGGTAGGTATTATTTGTTCAGGCAGCTTTTCCCCTTAGGATGAGACAACTGTGGGGTGCAGACAGAAATGCCCTCTTTTGGTAGTAACCCCAGAAACTTGCATTTGCATAGCGACTTGCACCAGCCCAGGCACATCCCCAAGCACTGAGTCGCAGCAAACGCAGCACACAATTTGCAGAAGGCAAGATCCCACAAACAACCACGTGGTAGTGGCCAGATCATTGCGTTCCCATTGATATTCCATGCATGGGAACACCACCCCCTGCAAGTTCCCCTCCAAGCCTCTCACCATCCTGGCTTGGAAATATATCGCCGTTCCTTCAGTGTCGCTGGGTCAAAATCCTGGAATTCCCTCCCTAAGGGCATTGTGGGTCTATCTGCAGCGGGTCAAGAAGGCAGCTCATCACCACCTAATCCAGGGCAACTGGAGAGGGGCAATAAGTGCCAGCCCAGCCAGCAATGCCCATGTCCCATGAGTGAATAGAAAATGTTTACTGTGTTGATAAATACTGGCTCAGGACAATCTCTGTTCTCCTTCAAAACCGTGGCTGTGGAATCTTTCATGACTACCGGAGGGCAGATGGGTTCCCCCCTCCGACCGACAGTATTAATGTCACATCCAAGAGATGTTACCTCTGACTGTGTGCCACTCCCTCAGTGAGCTGCCAATCGCACCTTGGAATTTTGGGTTCAAGTGTCTGAAATGGGACTTGAATACTCAATCCACTGACTCAGCATTGAGAATAGTAGCTGCATTGCAAAGATGAATTGCATTTCTATAGCACTCTTACTGTAGTATAATGTTTGCAGGAGCGCAACTGGACTTACTTAAAGAGCTATTATTTAAGGGGAACAAAAGATTTTAATTGATTTTAAGGATGATCTTAAAGCAAGAGAGGGAGAGACAGAGTCGGTGAAGGAATTCCGGATGTGTAGAGTCATAGTATTATACAGCATGGAAACAGACCCTTCAGTCCAACCAGGCCAGCTGAACATAATCCCAAATTAAACTAGTCCCACCTGCCTGCTCCTGGCCCATATCCCTCCAAACCTTTCCCATTCATGTTTCCATTCAAATGTCTTTTAAGCATTGTATTTGTACCCACATCCACCAGTTCATCAGGAAGTTCATTCCACATGCAAACCACCCTCTGTGTAAAAAGTTTGCCCCTCATGTCTTTTTTAAATCTCTTTCCTCTTACCTCAAAAATATGCCCCCTAGTCTTGAAATCTCCCATCTTAGGGAAAAGGTAACTAACATCATCTCCAGAGATAGTAGGAACTGCAGATGCTGGAGAATCTGAGATAACAAGGTGTAGAGCTGGATGAACACAGCAGGCCAAGCAGCATCAGAGGAGCAGGAAGGCTGACGTTTCGGGCCTAGACCCTTCTTCAGAAATGGGGGAGGGGAAGGAGGTTCTGAAATAAATAGGGAGACAGGGGGAGGCGGATAGAAGATGGATAGAGGAGAAGATAGGTGGAGAGGAGACAGACAGGTCAAAGAGGCGGGGATGGAGCCAGTAAAGGTGAGTGTACATGGGGAGTTAGGGAGGAGATAGGTCAGTCCAGGGAGGACGGACAGGTCAAGGGGGCGGGATGAGGTTGGTAGGTACGAGATGGGGATGCGGCTTGAGGTGGGAGGAGGGGATAGGTGGGAGGAAGGACAGGTTAGGGAGGCGGGGACGAGCTGGGCTGGTTTTGGGATGCGGTAGGGGGAGGGGAGATTTTGAA
>NW_025971264.1:0-10892 GCF_021869965.1 Rhincodon typus | reverse complement strand
GTGTTTTGAAATCTTTAAATATGTGTTAAATGTAATTAGCTTGGTTTATTCTATTCTATCTTCATTTCTTTTGCATAATAAACTTCTATTTTATTGTTAAAACCAATTCTGCAGCATTGCGTGTGTATGTTTCATTCCTCGTTAAAACGAGAAAAGCAAAATATAGTCTATCAAGACAGATTTCAGTCTAAGATGCTGACCTGTCCAATAACATCATCTGCAATCATAACACCTGCAAAAAGAAAACAGAGGTGTAGCACCATATCACAATTCAAGATCTCACTAGTTCTATAACCATTTAATTATTGTCGAAGCCCAGTAGCTATTGATGCAACATATTTGTGGTTTGCAAGGAAGGTCTGACAAAGAGAATAACAAATGATTAAATGATTTATTATGTTTACATGAGAAATTGTACACAGAGCTTTGACTGGAATGATCTGAATTATGGAAGTTAGTAGATAAGAAAGACTTATTTTTGTACAAATATAATCTTGCTTGGAGTTTGTAGTAAGGATTACTTACTTTCTGGGGGTGAGAAAAGTCAGACCTGAGAGAGAGAGTGCGCACACCTGCGACTGCAGATAAGGACAGACCAGGGATCAGGGCCTTTCATTTACATTCTAATGGTGACTAAGGACAGGACCTACAAACAGACACACATCAAGGATCGCACAGGGAGAAAAGCTGAGGCTCAGGCCTTTCATTTGCATTCCCAGAGCTGAATCTGTTGGGCCTGCAAGGGAGCACCTTCCTGGGCTACTCACCCGAGTATGATAAAGGTTTAAGAGTAACATAATAGACAATTTGTGAATTGATTGGTTAAGGAGCTGCTGTTGGGGGTCTGTGTTTTAACTTCAGTAAATTTGAAAAATATAAACTTGTAAAGTAGGACAGAAAAAGTAAGAATTTATAAGTACAGAACAGGGAGCTGATTATTGACAAACAGCAAAGATTTTTTTATCTTCTACTAATCTCCAAAGTCAATTGCATAAGAATAAGGTAAAATCAAAAGTAAGTAAAGGTAAAGTAAGTAAAAGAGCTTAAAGGTTTAACATTCAAGTGCAGAAGGACAGTTCAGCCAAGCAGAATGCCTGACTTGTAGCATGTGGTACTTTGTGGACACTTCACATGACCTAGACAAGTCCATGTGCACTAGGTGTTGATGGTTGCACAAGCTGAAGTTCCAGGTTTCTGAGCTCAAGCAATGGCTACTGTCATTGATGCGCCAAGGAAGCAAATAGGGAATAAGTGACAACCTGTCAGTCCTAGAGAAACAAAAGGCATCTGAACTATGAATATCTTTTCTCCCCAGCATTCTGTACCCCACCACCTCCACGCACCCTCCCAACAAAAGCATAAAAGCTGCCCCCTCCACACTTCACTTCAGCTCTGATGAAGAGTCTTCTAGACTCAGCGCTACCTTGCTGTCTTTCTGTGGATGCTGTCTGAACCTCTGTGATCTCCAGTATTTGTTGTTTTCATAGCTAAGCATGTGCTGCTTGATAACACTGTTGATGACACAATCCATCATATTTAAAATACCAACAAAAGTAAAAGAATTGGAATAACTTAACTCTAGGGAAAAATGGACAGAATAATAGATTATTTAACTACTAACTGTTCCAATATAGTAACATCCTATAAATACACCCTTCAGTAAAATAGATTGTCTCACATGCAATTCTCCAGTCCAGGAAGAAAGAACATCAAGAGAATACTCAGAGAGAGAGGGAGAACTCATGCATTTTGCTGTACCAGGGAGGTTTCAACTCCCAACAGCTACTGAAAGTTGAACTAAAATCCTGGTTCTGTGGGAGCTTGACCCCACACTTTCATGCTGCTTCTTAAAAAGAAAACCAAGGTCTCACAAGTTTACTTTCTTGGCTGGGAACAAACTGCTCGGCACATTTGTCTTAACCTGTCCATGATAAAAATCAGGATGCAATATACCTCTTAAAGCCATAGTATCCTCACACCTCCCCCCTTTAAAAAAGCACGATCAAATTACAAAGGTGGCTTAATTTTTAAAACTCTTTAGTCTTATGCTATTAATATATATACATTGCATTGACTCTAAGCATGCAAACATTCAATACTATTGTCCATTTCAAACCATTTCTTCCACTACCGAATGATTCCTCCTTTCTTCATCAGAGTCATGACAACGTGTTGGCAATTACATTCTCTCATCTGGCTACGTGAATAATTTTCAAATTGAATGCCTGCAATAATAAGCTCCATCTAAATAGCCTGGAATTTTTATTCTTAAATTTTGCCACAAACGTTAAGGGGTTATGATCAATGTATACAATTGCCTCAGACACATTACTGACAACATAAATGTTGCAATGTTAAGGCCTCCTTCTCAATTGTAGAATATTTCTGTTCATGAATCTTCAACTTTCTAGTAAAAATTCCCAATAGGTCTTTCTAGCTTCTCATCATCTTGCAAGAGGAGAGCACTAACACCCACATCACTCCCATCGATAGCCACCTTGAATGGCTCTGCATAAATAGATGTTGCTAACCCTGGGGCAGTGGTTAACACAGCTTTCTGGTTGTCAAATGCCTTCTGACACTCTTCCGTTCACTAAAATCTTCTGCAGTTCTTCAACAGGTCAATCAGTGGAGCAACTTTTGCTGCCTGTTTTTATATTTTGAGCTAGTTTACTCTTATAATCTATCTTACTTTTCTTTATAACTTTTTTGTGGCTTTCTGTTGGCATTTAAAGATTTCCCAATCTACTGGTTTCCCACTAATCTTTGCTTTTGTGTACGTATTTTATTTTAATCTGATAATTTCCTTTATTTCCTTAGACATGGTTGACTATTTTTTCTCCTACAGTTTTTTCAATAGAGTTGAAGCTTCCTCTTCACCTGCTAACCTGCTGCTTTGCCTTACATTAATTGTTATCTCCCTCTACGCTAACTTCTCCCTTCCCCGCCTACTTACTAGTTTAAAGTCCTATTGACCACCCTATTTACCCTTTTCGTCAGAACACTGGACCCGGCCCTGTTCAGGTGGAGTCCATCCCAGCAGTATAGATTCCTCCTGTCCCAGAACTGATGCCAGTGCCCCATGAAAAGGAAACCCTCTTTGCCACACCACTCTTTTAGCCACGTGTTTACTTCCCTGATCCTCGCCTCCCTATGCCAATTTGCACGTGGCTCGGGCAGCAATCCAGAGATTATGACCCTTGAAAATCTGTTTTTTAATTTTGTTCCTAGTTTTTCATAATCCGAAATAGGTCATTCTCCTAGTCCTGCCTATGTTGTTGGTACCTACGTGGACCACAACAACTGGATCCTCCCCTTCCCTCTCAATACTGTCAGAGATGTCTTGCACCCTGGCACCGGGCAGGCAACACACCATGTGGGATTCACTATCCTGCTTGCAAAGGATAGTGTCTATCCACTGATGATGGAATCTCCTACAACTGCAATCTGTCTTTTAGCTCCCCACTCTTGAATGACCTCCTGGACCATGGTGCCATGGTCAGTTGACTCATCCCTCCTATAGCTGGATCCATTGGTCATAGTTCCAATGAAACTGTGTGAATAATACCACAAACGAGAAGGGTTCTTCATAAAATGAGCAGTCAGCATTTGTATCACATGCAAATGACAAGTGAAACTTTAACATAGTATTCTGAAAACCTTGACAAGGACAGCCAAAGAATCCCTCTATGTGGACCTTTGACATAGGGAACATTATTCTGATGTATTTAGAGCAAGCTATGCTGCACAAATACAGTCAAATATTTTAAATGCAGTAGGTTTACTGAAGACTTGCTCACCCCAACCAACGTCGCACATCACCCAAGAAAGGCAGCATTATATATAAAAACAAAGAAGCAGATACATACAGTTCAGGTCTGTTCCTTGCATCATTGTGAACTGTAGCCTGTAGTGAGACTTCAAGGTCACCTGGGATGACTTTTGCTTCACAGAGATGAATATGATTAATTTGTAAAACCAATGTCAGAAGCAATGCAGGTCACACTTTACAGAGTACGTCACAGCCTCAATCTGGTAACTAACAGCCTGACTCAAACCTCCATGTTCCTTTCTTCCTTGCATTCCCTATCTGCATCAGCTATGAGTGGTACAGAAGGAGGCCATCCTGCTCATCCTGCCTGCACCAGTTCCATTACGCGGTGCCAATCCCTTGTCTTTTCCTCATATTTGTGCATGCCATTTTTATCCAAATAATCATGCAGTGCTCTCTTGAATGCCTCAATTGAACTTACCTTCATTGCATTTCCACGCACTGCATTCCATACCCAAACTACTCACTCTGTGATAGTCTTTTCTCACATCACCCCTATGTCTTTTGCACATCATTTTAAATTTATGCCCTCTCATTTTTTTTCCACTTACAAGTGGGAACAGCTTCTCCCTATCTACTCTATTCAGCCACTCATTATTTTCAAAACGCCCACCAATTGTCCTCTCAGCCTTCTACTCCCCAAGGAGAACAGTCCCATCTTCTTCAATCGATCCTCATAATTGAAGTTTCTCATTCCTGGAACCATTCTTGTCAATCACTTCTGCACTGTCTCTAATGCATTTACATATTATTTATAATATGGTGGCCACAAATGTACATAGTACTCTAGATGAGGTCTAACAAGCACCTTGTGTAAGTTCAAAATCAACTCCTTGCTATCATACTCTGTGCCTTTATTAATAAAGCTGAGAATACTATATGCTTTAACTGTTCTCTCCACTTCTCCTACCAGCTCCAGTGATTTACACATATATACACCCAGGTCCATATGTTTCTGTGCCCCTTTTAGGATTGGATCCCATTTTTATTTTGTCTTTCAATTGTTCTTCCTGTCAAAGTACATCACCTCATACTTATGTAACTAGAGCTGACTTTACTGGGGCAAAAAACAGCGCTCAGTAGGGTTGACTGGACTAAGAGGTTTCTAAGAAAAGCAGTAACTGAACAATGGGCCATCTTCAAAGAGCAGATGGTTTGGATACGTTTGAGGTATTTTTCCTTTAGTGGAAAAGGTACAACAAACAAATCCAGAGTTCCCTGGATGGCAATGGGGTTAAAAATTAACATTAGAAATAAAATGTGTACTTAGGACAGGTATGAGGCAGAAAATGCAATTGAGAATCAATAGGTATACCGAAGGTTTACAAGAAAGGTGAAATAGCAAATAAGGGAAACAAAGAGAAACTATGAGAAAAGACTAACAGCTAACATTGCAGCTGACATCCTTCTAGGGGAGGGGAATCAACCAGAAGTCATGGTCCATATTGGTACTAATGACATAGGTAGGAAGAGGCATAAGAGGCTGAAAGCAGAATTCAGGAAGTTAGGAAGCAAATGTAAATGCAGGAGCTCAAAAACAGTAATCTCAGGATTACTCCAGCGTCATGTGACAGTGAGTATTTGAACAGGAGAATTAATTAATTGAACACACAACTGGAGAACTGTAGGAGAGAGGGCGTCATATTTATGAAGCACTGGGGCCAGTTCTTGGGCAAGTGGGACCTGTTCAAGTTGGACAGGTTACATCTCAACAGGAATGCAATTGATATCCTTGTAAGGAGACATGCTGGTGCTGTTGCAGTTGGTTTAAAGTAGATTGTCAGAGGGTGGGAACTTGAGGGGTAACCAATTTGAAAGTGAGTTAAACTGGTAACGAGTAGTAGAAAAGCTGTGAGGGAGACTAAAAGAGAGTAAAAATAAAGCTGAGCATTGGGTATACCTCAAATGCAGATTGATGTCAAAAAGGCAAAGTTGAAGGTTCTGTACCTGAATGCACACCACAATCACAAAATGTCAAGTGATCTAAAGGTAAATGGTTATAATATAATTGCCATGACATGGCTACTTGGGTGACCAGGACTGGGAACCAAGTATTGATGGATATTTAGGAAGGACAGGCAAGACACAATGGCTCACTGGATAGCACTGCTGCCTCACAGGGTTCTGGGTTCAATTCCAGCCTTGGGTGACTGTGTGGAGTTTGCACCCTGTGTTTGTGTGGGTTTCCTTCAAGTGCAGGGGTTTCCTCCCACAGTCCAAAGATGTGCAGGTTAGGTGGATTGGCCGTGCTAAATTATCCCATTGTGTTCACAGATATGCAGGCCAGGTGGATTAACCATGGTAAATGCAGGGTTACAGTCGGGAGCTAGGTGTGGGTGGATGCTCTTCGGAAGGTCGGTGCAGACCCAATGTGTTGAATGCCTCTTTCTGCACTGTAGGGATTCTTTGATTCAAAGAAGGAAAAAGAGAGAGAGCGAGAGACATGATAAGTACCTTAGTAAGGGTGGATCTCAGATTGGAAGAATAATGTGTTTTGGTGTAGCTAAAAAATAGCAATGGGTAGGAGGCATTGGTTAGAGTTAATAGTGTAGGGCATGGTATAAATCAGATATATAAATGAGAGAAGCTTGTAGCATATGCAGCACTAGAATGGATTCTAGCTACATATAGACTGGGCAAACTAATTGAGCACTAAAGCTGTGGTTAAAGAATATCTAGAGTGCTTCAGGGTTGGTTTTCCAGAATAGCTTATCGAACAGCTGATAAGACAACGGTTGTTTTGGTTCTAGTATTATGTATTGAAAGGCCCTAATTAAAAATCTTGTTGTAAAAGAATCTTTAGGGATGAGTGACCAGAATATAACATAATTTTATATTATCTTTGAAAGTGAGGTAGTTCAATCTGAAGTAACAGTTAAATTTGAGTAAGGAAAACTATAGAAGCTTGAGGCACAAGTTGGCTGAGTTAGATTGTGAAAATACATTAAAAGGTATGACTGTACAGAGGTAATGGACAGTTTTAAAACAAGTGTTATATTGCTTACACTAACTATGCAAAAACTCAAAAAGGTTTGTCAATCATGGCTGACAAAAGGAAGTTAAGGATTGTATAAGATTAAATGTAAAGGCTTATAAAGTGGTCAAAAACTATAACAAATTTGACAATTGGGAAGCTTTTAAAACACGCGAAAAGAAGATCAAGAAACTGATAAGGAAATGAATAACAGAATATAAATGCACTCTAGCAATAAACATAAAAACAGACTATAAATGCATCTTCAGCTATGTGGGTCCATTAAAAGAATCAGGAGAATTTATAGTCAGAAACAGAAATGGCAGAGAAGCTAAATGATCTCTTTGTGTCTCTTTCCACTAAGGAAGATACAAGAAATCTCCCAGAATTAGAGATCCAAGTGACTAGAAAGAAGGAGGAGGTTAAAAATTGGTATTAGTAAGAAGGTTGTACTAGAAAAATTAATGGGACTGAAACGAGTCCCTGGTACCTGATAGTCTACATCCCAGGATATTGAAAGAAGTGGTCATAGAGATGGTCGCTGCATTGGTGACCATATTTCAAAATTCCATTGATAATGGAATAATACCCATCAATTTTACATTGGCTGTAGGGAAGCACTAGAATCTATCATGAAGTGCATGATAAGTGGACACTTTGATTAAAAAAAAATCTGATTCAGCATGAATTTGCAAATGGAAAGTTGTATTTTTGCAGATTTTTGAGCAGTTACTTACAAAATTGATATAGTGGAATCAGTAGATGCAGTATATTTGGATCTTCCGAAGGCTTTTGATAAGCTTCCCACAGGAGTTTCAGAAGCAAAATTAAAGCACATGGGAACGGAGGTTATGTGCTGGTATGGATTAAGGATTGGCGAATAGACAGAAAACAGACAGTGGAAATATATGGATCATTCTTGCATTGGCAGACTCATGGGGTACTGCAACCATCATTACTTGGACCCGACCTGTTCACAAAATCTATCAATGATTTCAACATGGAGACCAAATGTACCACTTCCAAATTTACAGATGATACAAAGCTAAACAGGAATGTGTGTTGTAAGGGAAATGTAAAATATTTTCAGAAGAATTTGGACAGGCTTAGTGATTGGCAGACGGAATGTAATTTGGAAAAATGTGAGGTTATCTACCTTGGTAAGAAGAACATCTGTGTGAGAGTATTTCTTAAATGGAGAGAGGTTGGAAAGTGTAGATTTGCAAAGGGACTGGAGTGTCTTTGTCAATAAGTTACTGGAGGCTAACATGCAGGTATTAGGAAGCTATTAGAAGGCTAATGGAATTTTAACCTTTACCACACGAGGATTTTAGTACAGGAATAGTGAAATCTTACTTCAGTTCTATAAGAGTTTAGTGAGACCATTCCTGAAGCACTGTTTGCAGTTTTGGTTATTATAGCCATAAAGGTAATGCAATGAAAATTCACCAGACTTGTTCCTGGGAATTGCAGGATGGTGCTATAAAGAAAGATGGGGAAAATGGGTCCGTTTTCTCTTGACTTCCTAAGAAGGAAAATTATTTCATGAAAATTACAAAATACTTGAAAGGATTCACAGGGTAGATGCGGATAAGGTGTTTCCTTGGTTGGGGGGTGGGGGGCCACAATTTAAAAATAAGGAGGAAGCCACTTAGAACAGAGATAAGAAGATTTATCTTACTCAGGGAATAGTGATATTTTGGAAGTGTCTGCTCCAGATGGTTGTGGAACCTCAGTTTTTTAGTAGATTTAAAGTAGACATTGATAAACTTTTGATTATCAGAGGCATAAAGGGATATGCAGATAGTATGGGTAAAAGTGTTTGATTGGACATGATTATACAAGTGGAAGAACAGGCTTGATGGGCTGAATGGCTTATTCCTATTCCTATGAACCTATGTTGCTATGTACTGAGCTTCCACACATTCCCACAACTCTTCCATTTAAGTCTTCATCTCCTGACGTTATCCCCGACTCTTAGCCTTACAGCTTGGCCACGCCAACCATTTGGCTGCATTGTACTTCCAAAGTCAGGGTAGACGTTACCATCAATAACATTACATAACCCATGTCATCCAATGCACTATCTCCCATTCTTAAATGTTGATTTACCCTTACTTCACGATATTGTCCTCTCTGCATCCCATTATGCTGTCTCCAATCCCCTCAACTGACCTCCCTAGCTTCAAAGCCACAACAATGGCCCCAGTAATTTCCCTTAATTTTCATTGACCAAACACCAAGACTTACCATGGCCATTCCCCCCGCACAACACCAACATAAACTTTCATGTCGGAAGTTGTTGTAGTTTAGTTTGTCTCTGACACATGGGAAAAGAGGAAACTGCATATAAATGAGGCAAGATTAGGTATCACTGACATATAAATGCAAGTAAATTGGCCATTCAGTCGTCAGATTCTTGTTTACTGTTCAAAACTTGGTTGCAGAATTGAATTTTGTTTTGAATTTTGATGTCGAAATTTCTCAAATCATGTATAGTTTCCCAACTGAGATAACAAGGTGTAGAGCTGGATGAACACAGCAGGCCAAGCAGCATCAGAAGAGCAGGAAAGCTGACGTTTCGGCTCTGGACCCTTCTTCAGAAATGGGGGAGGGAAAGGGGATTCTGAAATAAATAGAGAGGGGGGGGAGGCAGATGGAAGTGGATAAAGGAGCAGATAAGTGGAGAGGAGACGGACAGGTTAAGGAGGCTGGGATGGAGCCATTAAAGGTGAAATTCAGAGCCCCCCTCTCCCAGAATTGCAAAGGAAGCTTTACTGGATCCATCCCTGCCTCCTTTCCACCTATCCGCTCCTTTATCCACTTTCTATCCGCCTTCCGCTCTCTCTCTCTATTTGTTTCAGAATCCCCTTCCCCTCCCCCATTTCTGAAGAAGGGTCCAGACCTGAAACGCCAGCTTTCCTGCTCATCTGATGCAGCTTGGCCTGCTGTGTTCATCCAGCTCTACACCTTGTTATCTCAGATTCTCCAGCATCAGCAGTTCCTACTATCTGAATTAGTTTCCCAACTAACTCACCTTTGCCTCTGTCTTTCAGGGGCTAGGAAAATCCAGCGCATTTACCATTTCTTCCTCTATAAATGCAAGAACTGCCGAATATTTCCAGCTTTTTTCTCTTCTTATTAACCTTCACCATGTTCCCTGTGGATAAATGCCACCTCCAAATTTACAGTGGTATATTCAGAAACATGTATTCACCTTAGAATCACTACAGTGTGGAAGCAGGCCATTTGACTTACTGAGTCCACACTGACCCTCTGAATAGTATCCCACCCAGACCCACCCCTTACCCTATCCCTCTAACTTTGCATTTCCCATGGCCAATCATCTAAACTGCACATTTTTGGACCATGGGAGGAAAGCAGAGCACCCAGAAGAAACCCATGCAGACCTGGGGAGAATGTACAAACTCCACAAAGGCGGTCACCCAAGGCTGGAATCAAACCTGGGTCTCTGGCCCTCTGAGGCAGCAGTGCTAACCACTGAGTCGCAGGGCCACCCAGAATCTTAGAGGATTAATATTTTAAAAGTTTACCAATGAAATTTTTCACAAAGTTTCCATTTTTTAAAAATGATTTTTCTTGAAAAATGAACTTGTTCTATGTAGAAACATCAATATTTGTGATATCTGCACTTGGCTATTCCGAGAAGCAGGTTAAGATTATGAACTAGGTGATAAGACCATACGAAATAGGATCAGGAGTAGGCCATTCAGCCCCTCAAGCAATTCAATAGGATCAGTGCTAATCTGATATTCCTCGCATCCACTTTCCTGCATTTTGCCTGAAACCTTTGATTGTCCTAACAATCAAGAATCTATCTATCACAGCCTTAAATATGCACAAGGACTCTGCCCCCACAGCTTTCTATAGCAAGGAGTTCCAAAGTCTCACAACCTTCAGAGAAAATTCCTCTTCATCTCAATCTTAAATTGGCACATCTTTATTCTGAGACTATGCCATTGACTCTCCCATGATGGGAAACACCCTCTCAGCAGTTACCCTATCAAGCAACACAAACACAAACACAAACACAAACACAAACACAAACACAAACACAAACACAAA
>NW_025971263.1:0-10894 GCF_021869965.1 Rhincodon typus | reverse complement strand
ATTTTTGGTGTTAGTTTTTAGTAACATGCTCATTTCAGCGAGTTAAGCACTTCAAAAGATCAAAATCTCAACTTCACCAAATGACACAACTTTTGATGTTGATTTGACTAACGTGCTTATTTCTGCGAGATAAGCAAAGCAGAAGACGAAAGTCTCAACTTCAACATGACACACCACTTTTGATGCTGTTTTGACTAACATGTTTATTTCAGTGAAATAAGCACTTCAGAAGACCAAATCTGAACTTCACTAAATGTCCAAAATTTTGATGTTGTATTGATTAACAGGCTTCCTCCAGTGAAATGAGCAATTCAGAAGTGAAGAATCTCGACTTTACCAAATGACTCATGTTCTGATGTTGTTTTGAGTAACATGCATATTTGAGTAAGATCAGCACTTCTGAAGGCAAAAATCTCAAATTCACCAAATGACTTATTTTTTATGCTTTTTTTTTTGACAAGCATGCTTATTTCACTCAGATAAGCACTTCACAAGTCCAAAATCTGAACTTCACAAAGTGACTCAAGTTTTGATGTTTGTTTGACTAACATGGTTTTCTGAGTCAGACAAGCACTTCAGAAGTCAAAAGTTTCAACTGCACCAAATGACTCAACTGTAGATAATGTTTTGACTAACAAGCTTATTTGAGTGAGATACGCACTTTAGAAGGCTAAAATCTCAATTTCAACAAATGACATAATTTATGATGCTGGTTGGATTAAAATTCTTATTTCAGCGAGATATGCACTTCAGAAGACAAAATTCTGAACTTCACCAAATGAATCAATTTTTGATGTTAGTTTGACTAACATTCTCATTTCAGCGAGATAAGCACTTCAGTAGAAATAAATCTCAACTTTACCAAGTGACTCAATTATTGATGTTGTTTTGACTAACGTGCTTATTTAAGTTCGATAAGCATATCAGAAGACCAAAATCGCAACTTCACCAAAACACTCAACTTTTGATGCTGGTTGGACAAAAATGCTTATTTCAGTGATATAAGCACCTCAGAAGCCAAAAATCTGAACTTCACCAAATGACTTAATGTTTGAATGTATTTGGGCCAAAATGCTTATTTCAGGGAGTTGAGCACATCAGAAGATCAATATCTCAACTCCATCAAATGAGTAAATTTTTCATGTAGGTTTGAATGACCTGCTTAATTCATTGAGATGAGCACTTCAGAAGATCAAAATCTCAACTTCACCAAATGACTCAACTTTTGATGTTGTTTTGACGAACATGCTTATTTGAGTGAGACACGCAGTTCAGAAGGCTAAAATCTCAATTTCACCAAATGACATAATTTATGATGCTGGTTGGATTAAAATTCTTATTTCAGCGAGATATGCAATTCACAAGACAAAAATCTGAACTTCACCAAATGACTCAATTTTTGATGTTAGTTTGACTAACATGCTCATTTCAGCGAGACAAGCACGTCAGAAGATGAAAATCTCAACTTCACCAAATGACGCAACTTTTGATGTTGTTTTGACTGGCGTGTTTATTTCTGCGAAATAAGCAAAGCAGAAGACCAAAGTCTGAACTTCATGACACTCAACTTTTGAAGCTGTTTTGGCTAACATGTTTATTTCAGTGAAATAAGCACTTCAGAAGATCGAAGTCTCAACTTCACTAAATGACTTAATTATTGGTACTGTTTTGACGAACACACTTACTTCAGCGAGTTAAGCGTTTCAGAAGGCTAAAATCTCAACTTCACCAAACGACTCAACTTTTGATGCTGGTTGGACAAAATTGCATGCATCAACGAGTAAAGCACTTCAGAAGACCAAAATCCGAACTTCACAAAATGAATCAAGTTTTAATATTTCTTTTACTAACATTTTTATTTGAGTGAGATAAGCACTTCTGAAGTCAATAACCGCAACTTCACCAAATGACTCAACTTTTGATGTTGTTTTGAGTGAGATACGCACTTCAGTAGAAATAAATCTCAACTTTACCAAGTGACTCAACTTTCGATGTTGATTTGACTGACGTGTTTATTACTGCGAGATAAGCAAAACGAAGACCAAAGCCTCAACTTCAACATGACACTCAACTTTTGATGGTGTTTTGACTAACATGTTTATTTCAGTGAAATAAGCACTTAAAAAGTCAAAAATCTCAACTTCACCAAATGTCTCAACTTTAGAAGTTGTTTTGAGTAGCATGCATATTTGAATGAGATAAGCACTTCAGTAGACATAAATCTGAACTTTACCAAATGACTTAGTTTTTTATGCTGTTTTGACGAACATGCTTATTTGAGTGAGATAAGAACTTGAGAAGTAAAAAATCTCAACTTCAGCAAATGCCTTAATTTTTAATGCTGTTTCGACTAACATGCTTATTTCAGCGAGTGAAGCACTGAAGAAGATCAAAATCTCAACTTTAACAAATGACACAACTTTAGATGCAGTCTTGACGAACATGCTTATTTGAGTCAGATAAGCACTTCAGAAGTCAAAAATCTCACCTTCACCAAATGACTTAATTATTGATGCTGTTTTGACTGACACGCTCATTTCACTCAGGTAAGTGCATTGGAAGACTAAAATCTCAACTTCTGCAAATGACTCAACTTTTGACGCTGATTTGATTAACATGCTTATTTCAGTGAGATAAGCACTTCAGAAGTCAAAAATCTCAACTTCACCAAATGACTCAACTTTTGATGAACATGCTTATTTCAGCGAGTTAAGCACTTCGGAAGACCAAAATCTCAACTTCAGCAAATGACTCAACTTTTGACGCTGATTCGATTAACATGCGTTTTTCAGTTTGATCAGCACTTCAGAAGTCAAAAATCTCAACTTCACCAAACGACTCAACTTTTGATGTTGATTTGACTAACGTGTTTATTACTGCGAGATAAGCAAAACGAAGACCAAAGTCTCAACTTCAACATGACACTCAACTTTTGATGCTGTTTTGACTAACATGTTTATTTCAGTGAAATAAGCACTTAAAAAGTCAAAAATCTCAACTTCACCAAATGTCTCAACTTTAGATGTTGTTTTGAGCAACATGCATATTTGAGTGAGATAAGCACTTCAGTAGACACAAATCTGAACTTTACCAAATGACTTAATTTTTTATGCTGTTTTGATGAACATGCTTATTTGAGTGAGATAAGAACTTGAGAAGTAAAAAATCTCAACTTCAGCAAATGCCTTAATTTTTAATGCTGTTTCGACTAACATGCTTATTTCAGCGAGTGAAGCACTGAAGAAGATCAAAATCTCAACTTTAACCAATGACACAACTTTCGACGCTGTTTTGACGAACATGCTTATTTGAGTCAGATAAGCACTTCAGAAGTCAAAAATCTCAACTTCACCAAATGACTCAACTTTTGATGTTGTTTTGATGATCATGCTTATTTCAGCGACTTAAGCACTTCGGAAGATCAAAATCTCAACTTCACCAAAACACTCAAATTTAATGCTGGTTTGACTAAAATGCTTATTTCAGCGAGATGAGCTGATGCGAAGACTAAAATCTCAACTTCACCAAAGGACCTAACTTTTGGTGCTGATTTGACTAAAATGATTATTTCAGTGAGAAAGCACTTGAGAATTCCAATATCTCAACTCCACCAAATGAGTTAGTTTTTCTTGTTGGTTTGAATTACATGCTTAGTTCATTGAGATTAATACTTCAGAAGATCAAAATCTCAAATTCACCGTATGATTCAACTTTTAATGTTGTTTTGACTAACATGCTTACTTCACTGAGTTCAGCACTTCGCAAGACCAAAATCTCAACTTCACTAAATGACTCAAATTTTGATGCTGGTTTGACTAACAATCTTCCTCCAGTGAAATAATGACTTCAGAAGTGGAGAATCTCGACTTTACCAAATGACTCACCTTTTGATCTTGGGCTGAATAACATGCATGTTTGAGTGAGATAAGCACTTCAGAAGATCAAAATCTCAACTTCACCAAATGACACAACTTTGATGTTGATTTGACTAACGTGCTTATATCCACGAGATAAGCAAATCAGAAGACCAAAGTCTCCAATTCAACATGACACTCAACTTTTGATGCTGTTTTGACTGACATGTTTATTTGAGTGAGATCAGCACTTCAAAAAGTCAATGATCTCAACTTCACCAAATGAATCAACTTTTGATGTTGTTTTGACTAACATACTTATTTGAGTTAGATTCACACTTCAGAAGGCTAAAATCTGAATTTCACCAAATGACATAATTTTTGATACTGGTTGCATTAAAATGCTTATTTCAGCGAGTTAAGCACTTCAGTAGACATAAACCTCAACTTTACCAAATGACTCAATTTTTGATGTTGTTTTGACGAACGTGCTTATTTCAGTGAGATAAGCATATCAGAAGACCAAAATCGCAACTTCACCAAAACACTCAACTTTTGATGCTGGTTGGACTAAAAAGCTTATTTCAGTGAGATAAGCACTTCCGAAGTCAAAACTCTCAAATTCACCAAATGACTTGTTTTTTTTAAGCTGTTTTGACGAGCATGCTTATTTCACTCAGATAAGCACTTCAGAAGACCAAAATCTGAAATTATCCAAATGAATTAAGCTTTGATGTTGGTTAGACTAACATGTTTCTTTGAGTCAGCAAAGCACTTCAGAAGTCAATAATCTCAACTACACCTGATGACTTAATTATTGATACTCTTTTGACTAACACGCTTATTTCACTCGAGAAGCACATCGGAAAACCAAATCTCAACTTCAGCAAATGACTCAACTTTTGACGCTGATTCGATTAACAAGCCTATTTCTGTGAGATAAGCAGTTCAGAAGTCAAAAATCTCAACTTCACCAAATGACTCAACTTTTGATGTTGATTTGACTAACGTGCTTATTTCAGTGAGATAAGCAAATCAGAAGACCAAAATCGCAAATTCACCAAAACAGTCAACTTGTGATGCTGATTTGACTAACATGTCTATTTCAGTGAAATAAGCACTTAAAAAGACACAAATCTCAACTTTACCAAATGTCTCAACTTCAGATGTTGTTTTGAGGAACATGCATATTTGAGTGAGATAAGCACTTCTGAAGGCAAAAATCTCAAATTCACCAAAGGACTTAATTTTTGATTCTGGTTGGATTAAAATGCTTATTTCAGCGAGTTAAGCACTTCAGTAGACATAAATTTGAACTTTACCAAATGACAACTTTTATGCTGTTTTGACTGACATGCTTATTTGAGTAAGATAAGAACTTGAGAAGTAAAAAATCTCAACTTCAGCAAATGCCTTAATTTTTAATGCTGTTTTAACTAACATGCTTATTTCAGCGACTTAATCACATCAGAAGATCAAAATCTCAACTTTAACAAATGACAGAACTTTTGATGCTGTTTTGACTAGCATGCATATTTGAGTCAGATAAGCACTTCAGAAGTCAATAATCTCAACTTCACCAAATGACTTAATTATTGATGCTGTTTTGACTGATACGCTCATTTCACTCAGATAAGTGCATCTGAAGACTAAAATCTCAACTTCACCAAATGACTCAACTTTTGATGTTGTTTTGACGAACTTGCTTATTTCAGCGATTTAAGCACTTCAGAACATCAAAATCTCAACTTCACCAAAACACTCAACTTTGATGCCGGTTAGACTAAAATGCTCATTTTAGCGAGATGAGCTGATGCCAAGACTAAAATCTCAACTTCACCAAAGGACCTAATTTTTGGTGCTGATTTGACTAAAATGATTATCTCAGTGAGAAAACACTTCAGAATTCCAATATCTCAACTCCACCAATTGAGTTAGTTCTGCTTGTTTGTTTGAATGACATGCTTAGTTCATTGAGATAAACACTTCAGAAGATCAAAATCTCAACTTCACCAAATGACTCAACTTTTGATGTTGTTTTGACTAACATGCTTACTTCAGCGAAATAGGCGCTTCAGAAGGTTAAAATCTCAACTCCACCAAACGAATCAACGTTTGATGCTGGTTGGACTAAAATGCATATTTGAGCGAGTTTAGCACTTCAGAAGACCAAAATCTGAACTTCACAAAATGACTCAATTTTTAATCTTGATTCCCTGACTGATAGGCTTCCTCCAGTGAAATCAGCAATTCAGAAGTGAAGAATCTCGACTTCACCAAATGACTCAACTTCTGATGTTGTTTTGAGTAACATGCATATTTGATTGAGATAAGCACGTCTGAAGGCAAAAATCTCTACTTCATCAAATGACTTAATTTTTGATGTGTTTGAACTAAAATGCTTATTTCAGCGAGTTAAGCAATTCAGTAGACATAAATCTGAACTTTTCCAAATGAATCAATTTTTAATGTTGTTTTGACTAACGTGCTTATCTCAGTTAGATAAGCATATCAGAAGACCAAAATCGTAACTTCACCAAAACACTCAACTTGTGATGCTGACTTGACTAAAATGCTTATTTCAGTGATACAAGCAATGCAGAAATCAAAAATCTCAACCTCTCCAAATGACTGATTTTTTTATGCTGTTTTGACGAACATGCTGATTTCACTCAGATAAGCACTTCAGAAGACGAAAATCGGAACTTCACCAAATGACTCAAGTTTTGATGTTGGTCAAACTAACATGCTTATTTGAGTGAGATAAGCTCTTCAGAAGTCAAAAATCTCCACTTCACCAAATGACTTAATTTTTAATTCTGGTTTGACTAACATGCTTATTTCAGCGAGTTAAGCACTTCAGAAGACCAAAATCTCAATTTCACCAAAGCACTCAACTTTTGATGCTGGATTGACTGAAATTCTTATTTCAGCGAGATAAGCAGATGAGCATAATAACATCTCAACTTCAGCAAAGGACCTAACTTTTGATGCTAATTTGACTAAAATGCTCATTTCAGTGAGGAAGCACTTCAGATGTCAAAAATCTCAACTTCACCAAATGTCTTAAATGTTGATGCTGCTTTGACTAACATGCTTAATTCACTCAGAAAAGCACTTCAGAAGACCAAAATCTGAACTTCACCAAATGACTCAAGTTTTTTTGTTCGTTAGACTAACATGCTTATTTGAGTCAAATAAGCACTTCAGAAGTCAAAAATTTCAACTTCACCAAGTGACTTAATTATTGACGCTGTTTTGACTAACACTCTTATTTCACTCAGATGAGCACATCGAAAGACCAAAATCTCAACTTCAGCAAATGACTCAACTTTGATGCTAATTTGATTAACATGCTTATTTCAGTGAGATAAGCACTTCATAAGTCAATAATCTCAACTTCACCAAATGACTCAACATTGCTGTTGTTTTGACTAAAGTGCTTATTTCAGCGAGATAAACATATCAGAAGACCAAAATCCCAATTTCACCAAAACACTCAACTTTTGATCCTGGTTTGACTAAAATGCTTATTTCAGCGAGATAAGCGTATGAGAAGACTAAAACCTCAACTTCACCAAAGGACCTAACTTTGGATGCTGATTTGACTAAAATGCTTATTTCAGTGAGTCAGCACTTCAGAAGTCAAAAATCTCAACTTCACCAAATGTCTTAAATGTTGATGCTGTTTTGACGAACATGCTTCTTTCACTCAGATAAGCACTTCAGGAAAACAAAATCTGAACTTCAGCCAACGACTCAAGTTTTGAAGCTGTTTTGACGAACATGCTTCCTTGAGTTAGATGAGCATATCAGAAGACCAAAATCGCAAACTTCACCAAAACGCTCAACTTTTGATGCTGGTTTGACTAAAATGCTTATTTCAGTGAGATAAGCACTTCAGAAATCAAAAATCTCAACTTCACCAAATGACCTAATTGTTTTATGCTGTTTTGGCTGACATGCTTACTCCACTCAGATAAGCACTTCAGAAAACCAAAATCTGAACTTCACCAAATGACTCAAGTTTAGATGTTGTTTACACTAACGTGCTTATTTGAGTGAGATAAGCTCTTCAGAAGTCATAAATCGCAACTTCACCAAATGACTTAATTTTTAATGCTGTTTTGACTAACGTGCTTATTTCAGCGAGATAAGCACTTCAGAAAACCAAAATCTGAACTTCACCAAATGACTCATTTTTTGATATTGGTTTGACTAACATGCTTATTTCAGTGAGATACGCACTTCAGAAGGCTAAAATCTCAATTTCACCAAATGACATAACTTTTGGTGCTAGTTTGATTAAAATTATTATTTCAGCGAGATATGCCCTTCAGAAGACAAAAATCTGAACCGCACCAAATGACTCAATTTTTAATGTTAGTTTGACTAACATGCTCATTTCACCGAGATAAGCACTTCAGAAGATCAAAATTTCAACTTCAACAAATTACATAACTTTTGATGTTGTTTTGACTGACGTGCTTATTTCTGCAAGTTAAACCAAAGTAGAAGACCAAAATCTCAACTTCACCATCACACTCAAGTTTTGATGCTGTTTTGACTGACATGTTTATTTCACTCAGATAAGCACTTCAGAAGACCAAAATATGAACTTCACTAAATGACTCAAATTTTGATGGTGGATTGACTAACAGGTTTCCTCCAGTGTAAGAAGTACTTCAGAAGTGAAGAATCTTGACTTCACCAAATGACTCAACTTCTGATGTTGTTTAGAGTAACATGCATATTTGAGTGAGATAAGCACTTCTGAAGGCAAAAATCTCATGTTCACCAAATGACTTAATTTTTGATGCTGATTGGATTAAAATGCTCATGAAAGCGAGTTAAGCTCTTCAGCAGACATAAACCTGCACTTTACCAAATGACTCAATTTTTGATGTTGTTTTGACTAACGTGCTTATTTCATTCTGATAAGCACTTCAGAAGACCAAAATCTGAACTTCACCAAGTGACTGAAGTGTGGATGCTGATTTGATTAACATGCTTATTTCAGTGAGATAAGCACTTCAGAAATAAAAATCTCAACTTCACCAAATGACTCAACTTTGCTGTTCTTTTGACTAACGCGCTAATTTCACCGAGATAAGCATATCAGAAGACCAAAATCTCAATTTCACCAAAGCACTCAACTTTTGATGCTGGTTTGACTAAAATGTTTATTTGAGTGAGATACGCACTTCAGAAGGCTAAAATCTCAATTTCACTAAATGACATAATTTTTGATGCTGGTTGGATTAAAATTCTTATTTCAGTGAGATATGCACTTTCGAAGACAAAAATCTGAACTTCACCAACTGTTTCAATTTTTGATGTTAGTTTGACTAACGTGCTCCTTTCAGCGAAATAAGCACTTCAGAAGATCAAAATCTCAACTTCAGCAAATGACACAACTTTTGATGTTGATTTGACTAACGTGCTTATTTCTGCGAAATAAGCAAAGCAGAAGACCAAGGTCTCAACTTCAACATGACACTCAACTTTTGAAGCTGTTTTGACTAACATGTTCATTTCAGTGAAATAAGCATTTCAGAAGATCAAAATCTCAACTTCACCGAATGACTCAACTTTTGATGGTGTTTTGACGAACATGTATATTTCCAAGAAATAAGCACTTCAGAAGTAAAAAAATCTCAACTTCACAAAATGCCTTAAATTTTAATGCTGTTTTCACTAACATGTTTATTTCAGTGAGATAAGCACTTCAGATAAACAAAATCTGAATTTCACCAAATGACTCAAGTTTTGATGTTGGTTTGACTAACATGCTTATTTCAGTGAGATCAGCACTTCAAATTCAAAAATTTCAACATCACCAAATGACTGAACTGTTGATGTTGTATTGACAAACGTGCTTATTACAGCGAGATAGGCATATCAGAAGACTAAAATCTCACTTTCAACAGATGACCTAACTTTTGATGCTGGTTAAACTAAAATGCTTATTTCAGCGAGTTAAGCGCCTCAGAAACCCAAAATTTGACCCTCACCAAATGACCTGATTATCGATTCTGGTTGGACGAAAATGCTTATTTCTGCGAGTAAAGCACTTCAGAAGATTAAAATCAGAATTTCATCAAATGACACAATTTTTTATGTTCGTTTGACAAACCTGCTTGTTTGAGTGAGATAAGCACTTCAGAAGTCAAAAATCTCACCTTCACCAAATGACATAATTTTTGATGCTGGTGGTTTTAAAATGCTTATTTCAGCGAGATAAACACTTCAGAAACAAAAATCTGAACTTAATCAAATGACTCAATTTTTGATGTTGTTTTGATTGACATGCTTATTTCGGCGAGTTCAGCACTTCAGAAGACCAAAATCTCAATTTCACCAAAACACTCAACTTTTCATGCTGGTTTGACTGAAATTCTTATTTCAGCGAGATAAGAATGAGAATACTAACATCTCAACTTCACCAAAGGACCTAACTTTTCCTGCTGGTTTCACTAAAATGCTTATTTCAGTGAGTAAGCACTTCAGAAGTCAAAAATCTCAACTTCACCAAATGTCTTCAATGTTGATGCTGTTTTGACTAACATGATTATTTCACTCAGACAAGCACTTCAGAAGACCAAAATCTGAACTTCACCAAATGACTCAAGTTTTGATGTTGTTTGTACCAAAATGTTTATTTTATTGAGATAAGCACTTCCAAAGTCTAGAATCTCAACTTCACCAAATGACTTAATTATCGATGTTGTTTTGACTAACATGCTTATTTCAGTGAGATAAGCACTTCAGAAAACCAAAATCTGAACTTTATCACATGACTCAAGTCTTGATGTTGGTTTGATTAACATGTTTATTTCATGAGATGTGCACTTCGCAAGTCAAAAATCTCAACTTCACCAAATGACTTAATTTTTAATGCTGTTTTGACTAAAACGCTTATTTCAGTGAGATAAGCCCTTCAGATAAACAAAATCTAAACTTCACCAAATGACTCAGTGATGTTGATTTGACTAACATGCTTATTTCAGTGAGATAAGCACTTCATAAGTCAATAATCT
>NW_025971262.1:2309-10898 GCF_021869965.1 Rhincodon typus | reverse complement strand
CTCGCTGAAATAAGCACGTTAGTCAAAGCAACATCAAAAGTTGAATCGTTTGGTGAAGTTGAGATTTTTGATTTCTGAAGTGGTTATCTCACTAAACAAAGCATGTTATTCAAACAAACATCAAAAAATAACACATTTGTTGAAGTTGAGATATTGGTCTTCTGAAATGCTTATCTGAGTGAAATATGCATTTTACCAAAACAGCATCAAAAATTATTTCATTTGTAGCAGTTGAGGTTTTAGTCTTCTGATATGCTTATCTCGCTGAAATAAGCACGTTTGTCAAAACAACTCCGAAAGTTGAGTGATTTGGTGATGTTGAGATTTTTGATTTCTGAACTCCTTATCTGATTCAAATAACCATGTTAGTCAAAACAACATTAAAAATTGAGTCATTTGGTGAAGTTCAGATTTTAGTCTTCTCAAGTGCTTATATCACTGAAATAAGCATGTTCGTGAAAATAGCATGAAAATTTAAGTCATTTGGTGAAGTTGCGATTTTAGTCATCTGATATGCTTATCACGCTGAAATAAGCACGTTCGTCAAAACAACATCGAAAGTTGACTCATTTTGTGACGTTGAGATTTTTGACTTCGGGAGTGCTTATATCTCTCAAATAAGCATGTTAGTCTAACCATCATCAAAACGAGAGTCATTCGGTGAAGTTGAGAATTTGGTTTTCTAAAGTTCTTATCTGAGTGAAACAAGCTTGTCAGTCAAAACAGCATATAAAATTAAGCAATTTGGTGAAGTTGAGACATTCGACTTCTGAAGTGCTTATCTCACTGAAATAAGCATTTCAGTCTAATCAGCATCAAATATCAAATCATTTGGTGAAGTTGACATTTTTGACTTCCGTAGTGCTCATCTCACTGAAATAAGCATTTGAGTCAAACCATCATCAAAAGTTATGTCCTTTGGTGAAGTTGAGATTTTAGACTTCTAAAATGCTTATCTCACTCAAATAATCATGATAGTCAAACCAAAATCAAAACTTGAGTTATTTGCTGAAGTTCAGATTTTCTTTTCCTGAAGTGCTTATCTCACTGAAATAAGCATTTTAGTCAAACCAGCATGAAAAGTTGAATGTCTTGGTGACATTGAGATTTCGGTCTTCTGAAGTGCTTATCTCGCTGAAATGAGCACGTTCGTCAAACTAACATCAAAAGTTGAATTATTTGGTTAAGTTCAGATTTTGTTTTCCTGAAGTGCTTATCTCACTGATATAAGCATGTTAGTCAAAAATGCATGAAAAATTAAGTCATTTGGTGAAGTTGAGATTTTTGACTTGTCTAGTGCTCACCTCACCGAAATAACCATTTTTGGTCAAACCAGCATCAAAGTAATGTCCTTTGGTGAAGTTGAGATTTTAGTCATCTGATATGCTCATCTCGCTGAAATAAGCACGTTAGTCAAAACAACATCGAAAGTTGACTCATTTGGTGAAGTTCAGATTTATGACTTCTGAAGTCCTTGTCCGACTCAAGCAATCATGTTAGTCAAAACAACATCAAAACTTGAGTCATTTGGTGAAGTTCAGATTTTGGTCTACTGAAGAGCTCAATTCGCTGAAATAAGCAATTTATTTCAACCAGCATGAAAAGTTGAGACATTTGGTGAAGTTGAGATTTTTGACGTTTGAAGTGTTTATCTCTCTGAAATCAGCATGTTAGTCTCACCAACTTCAAAACTTGAGTCATTTGTTGAAGTTGAGATTTTGGTTTTCTAAAGTGCTTTTCTGAGTGAAACAAGCATGTTAGTCAAACCAACATCAAAAGGTATGTCCGATGGTGAAGTTGAGATTTTAGTCTTCTGATATGCTTATCTCACTCAAATAATCATGATAGTCAAACCAACATCAAAACTTGAGTTATTTGCTGAAGTTCAGATTTTGTTTTCCTGAAGTGCTTATCTCACTGAAATAAGCATGTCAATCAAAACAGTATGAAAAATTAATTCATTTGGTGAAGTTGAGATTTTTGTCTTCTGAAGTGCTTATCTGACTCAAATAAACATTTTAGTCAAACCAGCATCAAAAGTTGAGTGTTCTGGTGAAACTGAGATTTCGGTCCTCTGATATGCTTATGTCAGTGAAATAAGCACGTTAGTCAAAACTAAATAACAACTTGAGTCATTTGGTGAAGTTCAGATTTTGGACTTCTGAAGTGCTTATCTGAGTGAAATAAGCATGTTAGTCAAAACAGCATCAACTTTTAATCATTTGGTGAAGTGGAGATTTTAGTCTTCTGATATTCTTATCTTGCTGAAATAAGCATTTTAGTCAAACTAACATCGAAAGCTGAGTTATTTGGTGAAGCTGAGATTTTGATCTTCTGAAGTGCTTAACTCGCTGAAATAAGCATGTTAGTCACACGAACATCAAAACTTGAGTCATTTCGTGAAGTTCAGATTTTGGTTTTCTGAAGTGCTTATCTTACTGAAATAAGCATGTTAGTCAAAGCAGCATGAAAAATTAAGTCATTTGGAGAAGATCAGATTTCGGTTTTCTGAAGTGCTTATCTCACTCAAATATGCATGTTACTCAAAACAACATCAAAAGTTGAGTCATTTGGTGAAGTCGAGATTCTTCACTTCTGAAGTGTTTATTTCACTGGAGGAAGCCTGTTTGTCAATCCAACACTAAAATTTGAGTCATTTCGTGAAGTTCAGATTTTGGTCTTCTGAAGTGCTTTCCCACTGAAATAAGCATGTTCGTCACAACAGCATCAAAAGTTGAGTGTCTTGTTGAAGTTGAGATTTTGGTCTTCTGCTATTCTTATCTCGCTGAAATAAGCACGTTAGTCAAAGCAACATCAAAAGTTGAATCATTTGGTGAAGTTGAGATTTTTGATTTCTGAAGTGGTTATCTCGCTGAACAAAGCATGTTATTCAAACAAACATCAAAAAATAACACATTTGTTGAAGTTGAGATATTGGTCTTCTGAAATGCTTATCTGAGTGAAATATGCATTTTACCAAAACAGCATCAAAAATTATTTCATTTGTAGCAGTTGAGGTTTTAGTCATCTCATATGCTTATCTCGCTGAAATAAGCACGTTTGTCAAAACAACAACGAAAGTTGACTCATTTGGTGAAGTTCAGATTTATGACTTCTGAAGTCCTTATCCGACTCAAGTAATCATGTTAGTCCAAACAACATCAAAACTTGAGTCATTTGGTGAAGTTCAGATTTTGGTCTACTGAAGAGCTTAACTCGCTGAAATAAGCAATTTATTTCAACCAGCATGAAAAGTTGAGACATTTGGTGAAGTTGAGATTTTTGACGTTTGCAATGCTTATCTCTCTGAAATCAGCATGTTAGTCTAACCATCATCAAAACTAGAGTCATTTGGTGAAGTTCAGATTTTGGACTTCTGAAGTGCTTATCTGAGTGAAATCAGCATGTTAGTCAAAACAGCATCAACTTTTAAGTCCTTTGGTATAGTTGAGATTTTAGAATTCTGATATTCTTATCTTGCCTGAAATAAGCATTTTAGTCAAACTAACATCAAAAGCTGAGTTATTTGGTGAAGCTGAGATTTTGATCTTCTGAAGTACTTAACTCGCTGAAATAAGTATGTTAGTCACACGAACATCAAAACTTGAGTCATTTCGTGAAGTTCAGATTTTGATTTTCACAAGTGCTTATCTTACTGAAATAAGCATGTTTGTCAAAAAAGCATGAAAAATTAAGTCATTTGGTGAAGTTGAGATTTTTGGCTTGTCTCGTGCTCACCTCAACGAAATAACCATTTTTTTTGTCAAACCAGTATCAAAAGTAATGTCCTTTGGTCAAGTTGAGATTTTAGTCATCTGATATGCTTATCTCGCTGAAATAAGCACGTTAGTCAAAACAACATCGAAAGTTGACTCATTTGGTGAAGTGGAGATTTTTGACTTCTGAAATGCTTATCTCACTCAAATGAGCATGTTAGTCCAACTATCATCAAAACCAGAGTCATTTTGTGAAGTCCAGGTTTTGGTGTTCTGAAGAGCTTAACTCGCTGAAATAAGGATGTTATTCAAAACAACATCAAATGTTGAGTCATTTGTTGAAGTTCAGATTTTAGTATTCTCAAGTGCTCAAATCACTGAAATAAGCATTTTCGTCCAACCAGCGTCCAAAGTTAGGTCCATAGGTGAATTTGAGATTTCTGACTTCTGAAGTGCTTATCTCTCTCAAATAAGTATTTTAACCCAACCAGCATCAAAAGTTAGGTCATTTGGTGAATTTGAGATTTTATATTTCTGATATGGTTATCTCGCTGAAATAAACACGTCAGTCAAAACAGCATCAGTAATTAAGTCATTTGGTGAAGTTGAGATTTTTGACTTCTGAAGTGCTTATTTCACTCAAATAAGCGTGATAGCGAAAGAAACATCAAAACTTGAGTCAATTTGTGAAGTTCATATTTTGTTCTTCTGAAGTGCTTAACTCGCTGAAATAAGCATTTTAATCCAACCAACATCAAATGTTGAGTATTTTTTGAAGTTGCGATTTTAGCCCTTTGAACTGCTTAACTCGCTGAAATCAGCATGTTAGTCAAAACAACATCAAAAGTTGAGTTATTTGGTGATGTTGATATTTTGATCATCTGAAGTGCTTATCTCAAAAAATATAAGCATGTCATTTAAACCAACATCAAAAACTAACTCATTTGGTGAAGTTCAGATCTTGGTCTTCTGATGTGCTTAACTGAGTGAAATAAGCAAGTTATTCAAAACAGCATCAAAAATTAAGTCATTTGTTGACGTTGAGATATTTGACTTCTGAAGTGCTTAAATCGCAGAAACAAGCATGCGAGTCAAACCAACATCAAAACTTGATTAATTTGGTGGCGTTCAGATTTTGGATGTCTGACGTGCTTATCTTGCTGAAATGAGCATGATGTCAAAACAGCATAAAAAGTTGAGTGTCCTTTTGAAGTTGAGACTTTGCTCTTCTGCTATGCTTATCTCGCTGAAATAAGCATTTTAATCCAAACAGCATTAAAAATTAAATGATTTGGTGAAGTTGCGATTTTTGCATTCTGAACTGCTTAACTCGCTGAAATAAGCATGTTATTCAAAACAACATCGAATGTTCAGACATTTGGTGAAGCTGGGATTTTTGATTTCTGAAGTGCTTTATCTCTCTCAAATAAGCATGTTCGTCTAACCAACATCAAAACTTGAGTCATTTGTTGAAATTGAGATTTTCGTTTTCTAAATTGCTTATCTGAGTGAAACAAGCATGTTAGTCAATACAGCATATAAAATTAAGCAATTTGGTGGAGTTGAGGCTTTCGACTTCTGAAGTACTTATCTTGTTGAAATAAGCAATTTAGTCTCACCAGCATCAAAAATCAAATCATTTGGTGAAGTTGAGATTTTTGACTTCTGTGGTGCTCATCTCACTGAAATAAGCATTTCAGTCCAACCAGCATCAAAAGTTATGTCCTTTGGTGCAGTTGATATTTTAGTCTTCTGATATGCTTATCTCACGCAAATAATCACGATAGTCAAACCAACATCAAAACTTGAGTTTTTTATTGAAGTTCAGATTTTGGTTGTCTGAAGTGCTTATCTCACTGAAATAAGCATGTCAGTCAAAACAGCATGAAAAATTAACTCTTTAGGTGAGGTTGAGATTTTTGTCTGCGAAAGTGCTTTTCTGACTCAAATAAGCATGTTACTCTAACCAACAGCAAAACTTGACTCATTTGGTGAAGTTCAGATTTTGGTCTTAGGAAGTGCTTAACTCACGGAAATAAGCATGTTATTCAAAACAGCATGAAAAAATAAGTCATTTGGTGAAGTTGAAATTATTGACTTCTGAAGTGCTTATCTCACTCAATTAATCATGTTAGTCTAACCAACATCAAAACTTCAGTCATTTGGTGAAGTTGAGATTTTGATCTTCTGAAGTGCTTAACTCGCTTAAATAAGCATTTTAGTCAAACGAACAGAAAAAATTGTGTCATTTGGTGAAGTTCAGATTTTTGGCTTCTGAGGTGATTAACTCGCTGAAATAAGCATTTTAATTTAACCAGCATCAAAACTTGGTCATCTGGTTAAGGTGAGCTTTGCGTCTTCTGATATGCTTATCTCTCTGAAATAAGCACGTTGGTCAAAACAACTTCATCAGCCCCTGATAAATGAACCCTAAAACATAGGAGCCCCAGGGTATAAACGCTGAAATACAGAGCCTCCTCCATATAATCACTACAACACATGAAAAACTAAACAAACTGCGAATGCATCAAAATCAGAAACAAAAACATATTTGCTGGAAAAGCTCAGCAGTTCTGGCAGCATCTCCGACACTTCCGACATCTGCAATCCGACCCCACCACCAAAGGCATTTTTCCCTCCCCACCCTAAGCTCTTTTCCGGAGGGACCACTCTCTCCATGACTCACTTGTCCTCTCCACACTCCCCTCCAGCCCCACCACTCCCGCTACTTTTCCCTGCAACCGCAGGAATTGCGCCACCTGCCCCGACACCTCCCCACTCAACCCCCACCCAGACCCCAAGAAGACTTTCAACATCAAGCAGATGTTCACCTGCACATCTGCTAATGTGGTATACTGCTTCCGGTGTTCCTGTTGTGGCCCCCTCTATATCGGGGGAGCAAAGCGGAGGCTTGGGGGCGGCTTTGCAGAACACCGACGCTCAGTTCGCACTAAACAACTGCGCCTCCCACTCACGAACCATTTCAACTCCCCCTCCCATTCCTCAGAGGACATGTCCATGCTGGGCCTCCTGCAGTGCCACAACGATGCCACCCGAATGTTGCTGGAACAGTAACTCGTTTTCCGCTTGAAAATGCTGCAGCCCAATGTTATCAATGTGGACTTCACAAGCTTTAAAATCTCTCCTCCCCCTACCGCATCCCAAAACCAGTCCAGCTCGTCCCCGCTTCCCGAACCTGTTCTTCCTCCCACTTATTCCCTCCTCCCACCTCAAGCCCCACGCCCATCTCCCACCTACTAACTTCATCACGCCCCCTTGACCTGTCCATCCTCCCTGGACTGACCTATCTCCTCCTTAACTCCCAACCTACACTCACCTTTACTGGCTCCATCCCTGCCTCTTTGACCTGTCTATCTCCTCTCCACCTATCTTCTCCTCTATCCATCTTCTATCCGCCTCCCCCTCTCTCCCTATTTATTTCAGAACCGCCTTCCCCTCCCCCATTTCTGAAGAAGGGTCTCGGCCCGAAATGTCAGCCTTCCTACTCCTCTGATGCTGCTTGGCCTGCTGTGTTCATCCAGCTCTACAACTTGTTATCTCAGATTCTCCAGCATCTGAAGTTCCTACCATCAATGAGGAAAATGAGACCCTGTCAGCTGTTCCAGCCCAATTCTGAAGCACTGTGAGATGGATAGAACTGCTGGAGAGTTGGAGAGTCAATAATGAGGTAGCGCCTCATTGTCAGCGGGTGAGAACTGAGGAAGTGCCTCACATGTGTAGGGTCTGTATTGAGGTCATGCAGCACCCTAAGAACTGTCGTGTGCATTATTGTGAGAGGGTCAATATTGTGGCAGTGTCTCATTCTAAAGGGGTCAGACTTGTTGGAGGGCCACAAGATTGCAGCACTGTGAGAATGTCGGACTGAGGGAGTGCCGCATTGTCAGATCGTCAGTACTGTCAGAGCTTCAGTACTGAAGCAGTGCCTAATTGTCAAAGGGTCCACACTAGAGGTATTGCAGCAGTTGTGTGCCACAGGGGTGGGTGCTGGGACCTTTGTTATTTGTTATTTATGTGAATGTTCTGGATGTGAATGTATAAGGCATGATGAGTAAGTTTGTGGATAATGCAAAAGTAGGAGATGTCATTGATACCAAAGAAGTTGATCAAAATTTACAGAGGCTTCTCGATCAGATGGCGAAGCGGCCTGAGGATTGGTAAATACAATTGTACACAGATACAGGTGCGCACTTTGGAAAGTCAAACCAAGGTAGGATTTACACAGTAAATGGTAAAGTCCTGAATTTCATCCTCTGACAATGTTGCACTCCTTCAGTACTGACCTATAACAAAGTGGGACAGCCTCAGGTTGACCCTCTGACAATGAGGCAATCCCTCAGGACAATAATATTTAATTGTAAACTAATCTGTAATATTATTTGACCTTTTAAGTTTACAATACTTCCCGTGTCTCCTGTAGAAAACGCAGTTGCTCTCCCTCTAGCTCTGCCTCTGGGTAAGCGAAGCTGCTTTCTTCCACACGACCCTCAGAAATAACACTAGCCGTAACCCTAACCCTCGATTCAGCCCGAACGCGAGCCCTCATGTAAACCCTAAGTCCAACCTCAGCTCAAAACCATAACCCTCAGTCCCAACGCTGACCCTAACCTTACCTCTAACTCTAGTCTTAGCCCTCACACCTACCCTCAGCCCTATAACGCAAGCCTCATCCCCACACTAACCATCACCTTAGTCCGAAACCAAACCTCGCTTCAGCCCTACTCCTAACCGAAGACATAGAGCCTCCGGTACAGAAGCCCGAAGACAGAGACCCCTTTCAATTAACTGTAAAACACGGAAATCACTGTAAATAATTCCTAAAACATAGACATTCCTGTAAATGAACCGTGAAACA
>NW_025971262.1:0-2209 GCF_021869965.1 Rhincodon typus | reverse complement strand
AACCGAAGAAAGACCCCTCGGGAAGTAAAATGTAAAAGACAGAGAACCCAGTAAGTAAATATAAAACACAGAGACCTCTGTAAAGAAACCCTAAAACAGAGCCCCCTGTAAATAATCCAAAAACACAGAGCACCCTGTACTCAAACCCTAAACGTTAACTGTTTTTGCCTTCAAAAATGCTGCCAGACCTGCTGAGCTTTTCCAGCAGTTTTGTTTTTGTTCCTGATTTGCAGCATCTGCAGTTCCTTCGGTTTTCAATTAACCAGGCAGTCAGTTCGATCAAATTGTTGTGTATCACATATTTACCAGTCGGATTCAAACACGCGGTACCCGTTCGCTCATGTGGTCACTTGCTTATCTTATAAGCTTTGTCCCTTGATATCCTGTGTTCTGCCCTGTTTACTCATATCGGTTAGCACTTAACAAGGCTTCCGGAGTCTGGCTGGCGTGTCTTAATAAATAATCCCAGAAACACACAGCATCGTGTATGTACACCCAAAAACACAGACATCCCTGTAAATTAACCATGAAACACAATGCCTCCTGGAAAAAATCTCCGATGCAGAGCTTCATTTAAACAAACGGTAAAGAAAGAAGGCCCCTGTAAATACACTGTCAAGCACAGAGACCCTTTAAATAAACCCGAAGAAAGGTCCCTCACGAAATAAAATGTAAACCACAGAGCCCCCGGCACATAACCCCCTGTAAATGAACTCTAAAACATAGAGCTTCATTTAGTATTATAGGGTCAATCGCCTTAAAATATCCTTTTCTGTGGTTTTTTGTGTAACACTATATCACAAGCTTCTTTACTGTTGTACTAATGGTCCTCTTTACCAATGCACCCACAAGCGCTCCATATGACCACTCTCGCGCTCTCATTCATTCATAACTTTACTGACCACCCATTAGCGTACTGTGTTTACTGTTACCGCATTTCATTCATTCATTCATAAAACTGCCATCTTGCCGTACTTTTCACAAATAAATGGAGACGAAATTAAAATGTTCCTTCCACCCCATTACTGCCTTTTCACAGTTTGAACCCTTGTTGCCAACAGTGTTCAAACTTGTGTCTAAATCAGTGTCAATCCCTGAGTATATGTTAATTTTCTTTTATATTCAGAACAAAACAATCTCATCCATCGTGTCTCCTGAAACTATGAAAAATTATAATATTAATCAGCCCTCAACAAACGTCACCCAGGACATCAAACAAGTTTTCTGCGTTACCACGTCACTCTTAGATACATATTGAATAGGGTCCGCTTTCCCTTTAAGAAAGCTGCTCTCAAAATAGCGCTTCCGTGAAATTGAATGAAAAAATGAGTAAACCGGAAATAGTGAAATCTCAAGAGCCAGCCGCGGTAATCAGGCGACTAAACTTTCTGCCGTCATAAGTAATTCCCAACCCAGTCAAATCATACAGGGTTGATAATCTTTCTGGCATTCTCCAACTTTAAAAGAATAAAAGGACACACACCCTTCATTGCCCTGCTTCAAATACCTCACTCCTGACCCGCTGACAATGAGGCGCGCCCTCAGTCCTGACCCGCTGACAATGAGGCGCTCCCTCAGTCCTGACCCGCTGACAAGGAGGCGCTCCCTCAGTCCTGACCCGCTGACAATGAGGCGCTCCCTCAGTCCTGACCCGCGGACAACGAGGCGCTCCCTCAATCCTGACCCTGGTACAATGAGGCGCTCCCTCAATTCTGACCCTATTACAATGAGACGCTACCTCAACAATGACCGTCAGACAACACTACACCTCCCCATTACTGACTCTTTGTCAAAGAGGCATTGCCTCAGACTATGATGTACTCTCTCAATCCGAACAATTCGCCGTGCTGTACTCGGGGCTGTGTTATTTAGTGTTGATTTACAGTGGGCTTGCGTTTTAGGCTTTATTAATTGGAGGTTCTGTGTTTTAGTTTCGCCTCTGGGAGTTTATTTACAGGAGGCTTAGATTTAGGGAGGATTTGCAGGGGGCACTGTTTCAGGGTTTATTTGCTGGGTGCTCTATATTTTACACTTTATTTACAGGGGACACGGTCTTTTATGGTTTCTTACTTGGGGCTGTGTCTTTTACACTTTATTTCCTGAGGGACCTTTCTTCGGTTATATATAAAGGGGTCTCTGTGCTTAAGGTTGTATTTACAGGGGGCTCTGTTTTCAGCATTTTTTCAAATGAGACTCTGCGTCGGAGAAT
>NW_025971261.1:0-10898 GCF_021869965.1 Rhincodon typus | reverse complement strand
CTGTTCTGAGGAAGGGTCACCAGACCCAAAACGTTAACTCTTTTTTCTTTCATAGATGCTGTCTGACCTGCTGAGCTTTTCCAGCAACTTTGTTTATGTCCCTGATTTACAGCATCCGCAGTTCTTTTGGTTTTGAAATGAGCATACTGTTCGTGGCAGAGCTCCATTTTAAAGTATACAAAACAATTCCTCAACAGGTCAGGCAGCATCTGTGGAGAGCAAAATTATAATTAACATTTCTTATGGGAACAACAAACATAGAAGATCCTACGGATATCAACATTTTAAAATGGAACCAAAGCGAAAGAGGAAGGAGAAGCACAATAATAGGTTAAGAACTTGTAAACTGTTACACTGACAACAGAAGTTGAGATCCAAGATTGGCCATAATCTTATTGAATGGCAGAGTAGTTTCTGGGGCTGAATGGCCTCTTCCTGTTTCTATTGCTTATGTTCTTATGACATAAATTTATGGTAATTGTTTAAAGGACCAGAGACGATACCAAGAAAGAATATTTTAAGCTGCAACTAATTATGATCTAAAATGCAATGCCTGAACGTATTGGTAGCAGAGTCAACACTAAACAAATTGTATAAATATTTGAAGTGGAAAAACTTGCAGGACTAAGAGGAAAGAGCAACAAGATAACTTGAATCCTAATTTCAAAGCATTAGCATGGCCTCGTTCAATGTGCTATCATTTCATGATTTAAGTTGGCCCTTAAAACTTAACCCTTTGACCAAACATTTAGTCATCATCCTTTCATGGCTCTATGTCAATTTTTGTATCATAATAGTTACACTAACTGCCTTGGAACATGGTTCAATACTAAAGGTTATTTTGAACTGCATGTTGTTAATGTTGCCTAATTTCCTGAACTAGAGAAGAAAGAATTAGTTCAACTATCAGAATCATATGGAATATGACCTGTTTGACAACAAAGACAGCGAAGAAGTTTACCTCAGAATATAAAGGAACTTTGAGCAAATGGGCTGATGGGCCGAGGAGTGGCAGATGAAGTTTAATCTAGATAAATGTGAGGTGCAACATTTTGGTAGGGCAAATCAGGGCAGGACTTATACACTTAATGGCAAGGTCCTAAGGAATGTTGCCAAACAGACAGACCTTGGAGTGCAGGTTCATAGTTCCTTGAAAGCGGTGATGCAGATACTGAAGAAGGCGTTTGGTATGCTTGCCTTATTGGTCAGTGCATTGAGTATAAGAGTTGGGAGGTCACTTTTGGAATATTGCATGCAATTCTTGTCTCCCTGCGATAGGAAAGATGTTGTGAAACTTGAAAATGTTCAGAAAAGATTTACGAGGATGTTGCCAGGGTTGTTGGGTTTGAGCTATAGAGAGAGGCTGAATAGGCTGGGGCTATTTTCCCTGAAGCATCGGAGGCTGGGGGGGAGGGGGTGACCTGATAACAGTTTATAAAATCAAGAGGGGCATGAATAGAGTGAATAGCCAAGATCTTTTCCTCAGGATGGCAGAGTCTAAAACTTGAGGGCATAGGTGAAAGTGAGAGGGAAAAGATTTAAAAGGGATCTAAGGGACAAATTTTTCACGCAGAATATGGTGCTTGGATGGAATGAACTGCCAGAAGAAGTTGTGGCGGCTGGTACAATCACAACATTTAAAAGACATCTGGATGGGAATATGAATTGGAAGGGTTTAGAGGGATATGGGCCAAATTCTGGCAAATGGGACTGGATTAATTTAGGATATCTGGTCAGCATGGATGAGTTGGACCGAAGGGTCTGTTTCCATCCTGTACGTCTCTTTGACTCAATGACTAAGACAGGTGGAATCTAGGTAGGGAGTCTAGAATCAAAGATGGTGATTTATAGTGATGGTCTTTGATATTGAAATCATGTGTAGCAGATCAGCAAACTGGGATGAGATGAAAATGGGATGAACTTGCTGGAGCACATGGTGTCCATCCATGCTCCTGATGCCTTTAGGGAAAGGTGGCTACCACAGGGGATGAGGTGCTTTCTCTCCCCCTCCCATTCCATTTTGATTTAGTCCCCTCCCTCTCTCCCTACCTACCCCTCACTTTTAATGGTTTGCCATTGCCCTTATAGGAGTTTGCATGCAAATATTGAATTGGCTATACGGTGTCTTTACTGGTAGTGGTTAGTAGTGAATAAAAAGTGCAAAAAAAAGTCACAGTGATTTTGGTGATGGCTAGGTCGCTCAGTTGTGTGTGATAACACTTTCTGGACAAAAAAAAGGAGGGAGCTTGCTAGGAAGCTCTTGTGGCTCATTGATAGTATCCCTACCCTTGAGGCAGGAGGCCTTGGTTCAAGTCCAACCTGCCTAGAGGTGTGTAATAACATTGCAGAGCAGGTTGATTAGAAATAGCATAAAATAAAAGTGGGAACTTGCTCCAACTCCATTTTGATTTGGGCACTCTCCCACTCCCTACCTCTCCATTACCTTTGATGGTTTGCATTGCACCTCATGGTCCTTGCACGGATATTATTCAATGAGAAACATGGGTGATTTACTGGTGGTGCATTATGGATAAAAACTAACTATGAGTGATTTGATGATGGCAAAAGGAACGTTCAGTTGTGTGCATGAGCACTTCTGGATATGAAAAAAAAGTGGAGGATGAATGCAGCACCTTATCACCTGAAGTGGAGTTTTTAATATCCTGCCCAACTGTATCCCCAAGTCTCTTTGCTCCTCTGTAGCTCTGAGCCTACTTCCATTCAGAATATAATCCCTGGTACTTCTTTCAAAAAAAGGATGAAAAAGGGGAAACTTGGTTAAAAAAATATCCAGAGTGAATTTGGAAAAATTTTGACATAGGTGGGCATCATAGGAACTGGAGTGTACTATCTCCCCCATTAAGATTACTTTGAGTTTGTTCTCTCCCTTGTTTTCCCTATTTTTGACTTTTGTTACACAGCCCTGGTGAGCTTATTATCTGTTAATTGGTGACTTTTTTAAGAAAAGGAGGGAATTTGGGGTTGAAGCAGAAAGCCAGCTCGGTAAAGGAGAGGTTAGTGATGAAGATTGAAGCCATTTCAAATTTTAAATCTGGTGCTGCTGTTAAGAACATATATCAAAAAAGAAAGAAACTCTCTAAACACAGGTACTTAAAATCTCTAGAGTCTCTTGACGTCAAGCAATACTATTTTAGGAAGTGTACTTGTGAGTGGCCTACTATTTAATATAAAGACATTCAGTCAAATAATGGGGGAAAGATTCAACTGGTTCTGAGATGTCTGACTGGGTGACATAAGTTGGTTCCCATTGAAGCTATCCATTCATCAAACAACATTGCAGACAATGTTAAATATGTTGTATTTATATTTTCAGTTATTATATATATCACACACATGTGAAAGCTGGTTAAGGGCCCAAGGATTCCTTAACAATTGAATCTAAGAGAAACACTCACAGTGAATTCCATTACAATCAGCAAACGTACAGTGCTTTGAGGTGTAAAATTTTCCACTTTCAGAGACAAAAAAATAAAATGAAGGACTGATCTCACCTGAAGTGTGGGTTGACGGTGTGCTTCAAACTTGTAAAAAAACTCGCTGACCAATAATTGAGAAGAAGCTTGCATTGAACAGAAAGCATACCTCAAAGCAAACCTAACGTCCATTAGCAAGAAGACCTTCATATGTTTTTGGGACATACAAAATACTTTACAACAATGATGTGCCCTTTTTGAAATGTAGTCACTTCTATCACAGAGGAAATGTGGCAGCCTTTTTAAGCACAGCCAGATCCCCGTGAGTGGATCATCTGTTTTTTTCTGAAAGTTGGTTGAGGGATGAAAATAGACCCAGGATGTTGTGAAACCTGAAAGAGTGCAGAGAAGTTTTACAAGGATGTTGCCAGGATTGGAGGGCTTGAACTATAGGGAGAGACGGAATAGGCTGGGGCTATTTTCCTTGAAGTGATGGAGGTTGAGGGTGACCTCAAAGAGGTTTATAAAATCATGAGGGGCATGGATAGGGTGAATAGCTAAGGTCTTTTCCCCAGGGTAGGGAAGTCCAAAACTAGAAGGTTTAAGGTGAGAGGGGAAAGATTTAAAAGGGACCTAAGGGACAACTTTTTCACGCAGAGGGTGGTGCATGTATGGAATGAACTGTCAGAAGAAGTGGTGGAGTTTAGTACAATACAACATTTAGAGGGCATCTGGATGGGTACATGAATAGGAAGGATTTAGAGGGATATGGGGCAAATGCTGGCAGAAGGGACTAGATTAATTTAGGAAATCTGGTTGGCAAGAATGAGTTGGACTGAAGGGTCTGTTTCCATGCTGTGCTGCTATAGGACTCTGACTCTATGTTGGAGTAATCTCCCCTGCTTTTCTTCCAAATAACATCACAGAATATTTTGCAGCCACCTGAGAAACCAGATGAGTCTTCTCTTTGACTATATGAAGGGTGGCATCCCAACAATGCAGCATATGCCAGTATTGGACTGGGTATGTGCATTTGGATCACATGCTGGACTGGAAGTATTTCTAAATGTCGTCAAATCTTGAGTGGATTGTTGCCCTGGAGTCGCTCCTGCCTCTCTTTTTTTTGTGTTTTTCAATAATGCATCAGCAGTGGTTCAGGAGCAGCTGTGCCTGATAAATTACACAAGGCCATTTGAACAGGAGTGGAGTGAAGTGGATGGGGAGCTGGTTAGTGGGTCATGGGAGCTATATTCAAAACATATTAAATTCAAGGGTGAGGAAAACTTCACTTATCATTAAATGTCACCACCTAGTGAAAAACTAAGATGTACAAAGCAGGAGATTATAAGATTACATCCTCCCTTCATTGATAGGATGTAGCCTTGTAGGCAAAACCAAATTATTGCCAATCCTATCTGCTTTTGAGATGTTGCTTTCTTGAACCACTGCAGTCCTTGTGGCGTAGGTCCATCTTTAATACTGTTAGGAAGGGAGTTCTAATGACAATGAAGGAGCAGTGATATATTTTCAAGTCAGCGTGGTGTGTAACTTGGAGGGGAATGTGCAGGTGGTGATGGTGTCATGTGTCTATGTTACAGCAGCTGGGTTTGGAAAGTACAGCCTAAGGAGCCTTAGTGTGTTGCTGGCAGAAATCTTGTGGAGCAGGACTTTCCAAAGTGTGGGCTGTGTCCTGCAGCAAGGTGAAATGTCAGGGTTACCAGCTTCTTCTTGATTCCTGATTACTGTAAGGCCCAGTTCACCAGGTGATGAGCTGCAACCTCCCCCAGTTCAATAGCTGAAGCTTTCCCACCAACCTCCAAATACCCCCTCAACAACTCTCATACTCTAGGGTCACAAAAAATCTGTGGCATTTAAATAAGAGCACTCCAGGAAGAAGTTTAGGAAGCAGTGGTTCAGAGGTTATAAACTGGGTTTTGGATGAAATGAATGATGGGTGTATGGAGTGCTGCCTAGTTCACTGTTTACCAGCTCCCTGGTTCTGACATTGGGCTTATTTGTATTATGTGGTGTGGTGGAAAAACACTGGAGGCAGATGTTTCAGATGCCAAGAAAACTCTGATTTTATTAAACAAATAAACAGAATTAATATATTTACAAAAATCAAAACAGGAGAGTGAATATCAAATTGGAACCCGCCTGCCTCTGACTGAGACTGTGTCCCAGTTACCTTAACCCCAGGTAATTAATACAGTGGGTAAAATAAATACAGTGGGGGACTGTTACTATACTAATAGGAAAGAGAGAGAGAATTACCTGCTCTAATCCACTTCCCTTCTTTAGAGGTGCCCTACACCGTTAACCCCAAACCCCCCTTCCCTGTCTATGACGAGCCCAGCTGGGTTAGAGGTCCCGATGACCCTAGACTCACCCCTGGTATGAAACCGCGATTTTGACTGGCTCTGTCTGTAGTCGCTTGTTGTAGCTGGGACTCCGCGAAGGGCCACAGGTACCGCTATTAGTCAGTCTGGCGGTGTCTGTCGATGCGGTTGGACGTGGGGGACCAGCCTGGTGAGTACCGTGGTTTTTCTCCTCCTCCTGGTGGTTTTTTGCGAGTTGGTTGTTGTTGCGGCCGGTGGAGAACATTGCTGGTGTTGCCCCAGTCAGCGTGTCACGTCTCAGGATGCCTCCGGTCGCCTCCGGACGTTGAGTAGAGGTTCGTAGTTAGTTTTCAGTAGTTGGTCTCGCTGTACTAGTTTCACGGTGCCCCACTCACAGTGCAGGATTCTCGCTCTCTTTTTCTTGCTTCTCTCCCCTTTTCCTTCGTTTTTTGCTTCACCTTCCACTTCACTGCTGTGCTAGGCTCGGGGTCTCCAGTTATACCCCACTGCAGACCCCCCATATCTCCCGCTAAATTTGTGAGCTATTGTTCCTCCTCTTGGGGTTGAAAGGGTTTTCTGAGCACTGGAGTGGGTGAGAATTGTTTTTCAATTGGAATGAATGGTTTTGATGGGTTTGGAATGTCCAGCATTTCCTTTGGACAGGCATCTGTTCACTTCGCATAGTGGTTCCAAGGTGAAACAGGTTTGCATGTAACACAATGGTGTGGAATGTTCAGTAACTTTGTGCCTGAGCACTGATTTGGAATTGAATGCTTTGATACCTATGTAGCCTCCAAAGGGTCTGAAATTGTTGAGGTTGTTTCTTTCCCATAGACTGGCTTGCATTGTTTTATCTGAGACATGAATGGGGGGTTTTCCTTTGGTTTCGGTTAGCTAACCCCTGTCCCAGACATCTGCTCCTGGGCTTGTATATTTCACAGTTTGTCCCAGCCAGCCTCTTCCTCAATTTGAGCCATGGTTTCTGGAGTCCCAGTGACTTTAATCCAACATAATATAATTCCCACAACTTCAGCCTTCAGAGGGTTTTTAAGTCCACGGTATGTCCAACAACTGATGGAGATTTTTATCCCACTTTACATGGGGTGTCGATCAAGATGTCAAGATTCTTGAGTGGGAAGTTGCACCCACTGAAGCAAATGGAGA
Organism: Rhincodon typus; assembly: GCF_021869965.1. Lineage (NCBI taxonomy): Eukaryota > Metazoa > Chordata > Chondrichthyes > Orectolobiformes > Rhincodontidae > Rhincodon > Rhincodon typus. The sequence goes on along the minus strand of NW_025971261.1, from coordinate 3,961 downwards.
CTATTTCATCACATTTCTGACTTGTGCCTCATGGTAGACCAACTTTGGGAGGGTTGGCAGATGACAGCCACTCTGTGGAACTCCTAGTCTCTGGTCATGAGTCAGTTACTTCCTGCACTGAACCCACCGGCTGTGTTAGGTCGAGGACCCTGTGTCGGGTAGTTGAGAAGCATGCAAGCTGACAAACTGTCCGTGAGAAGGCAAGGCCCTACAAGAACGGATAACACGGGTGTGGGGGCAGTGATGTTGGAGGCAGGAGTTCATGTGAAGGATTATCAAAACATAAGAACTAATTCAGGCCCTTGGGCCTGCTCCATCATCTCATACGATCTTGGTTGATCTCATCTTGCCCTCACCTCCACTTTCCTGCCCGCTCTCCATAGCCTTTCAATACATGACTAATTAAAAACTGTCTCCTCCTTAGACTTACTCAGTGTGCCAGCAACCACTGCACTTAGGGGTAGTGAATTCTACAGACTCACGACCCTTTGAGAGAAGTAATTTTTCCTCATCTCTGTTTAAAATCTGCCACTCCTTATCCTAAAACTATAACTTCTCATTCTAAATTGCTCCACAAGAGGAGAAGTGTGATGGAATAGTTTCCATTTGCTTTGATGGGTGCAATCTCCTTGAAAATCTTATACACCTCATTTAGATCTCCTCTCAATCTTCTAACTTCCAGAGAGTGTAGGCCTAAACTTCCCAATCTCTATTCATAAGACAAACCTTTGTCTCTAGAATCAATCTAGTGAACCTCCTATGAACTGCCTCTGAACTGCCTCCAATGCAACAATATCCCTCCTCAGGCAAGTGGGCCAAAATTGGATACAATACTCCAGGTGCAGTTTCACTAATGCCTTGTGCAGTTGCAACAACATTTCCCTACTTTTATACTCTATTTCCTGAGCAATAAATGACAAAATTACATCTTGTCTTCTTTATTACCTACTGTGCTTACATTCTAGTTTTCTGTGATTCACCTATGAGGACACCCAGATCCCCCCACACTCTGAAGTTTCTCTCCATTTAGATAATATGTTGCCTTTCTATTCCTCCAACCTGTCAAGTAAGAGGTGGAAAACATGATGGTGTGTTTTTCTGCAAAACACTTTGAGATGTCCTGAGAGGGTGGAAGGTGCTGCATAAATATTCTTGCTCTTAGAATTAAATACTAACTGGACACTCCTGCACTTGTGCAAAGTCAAACTGGGGCCTGTTTGAACATTTATAAACACAAACTAGAATTGACATGCATATGTACAAACACCGCCAGATCCATCCTTTGCCATTTTGGTCCTCATTAATGTTCTCCCCTCCTACTCTGGTCTCCCGCTGAAAGTGTTGGACACTAGCTACACAATATTTCATTGGGTCCTGTACTTGCATGAGTCCTGAGGATAGATTATTTATTTGTGATTCTTGATTACAAGTTCTGTCTATTTACATACAGACATATGAAATAGGAGCATAAATAAACCATAGAGCCTGCTCTGTCATTTAATTAGATCATGGCTAATCTGTTTGTGTTTCAAATTTCACATTCCTATCTAACCCCCGATGACACTTGATTCCCTTGTCTAACAAGAATCTATCCACCTTTGTCTTAAAAATGTTTAATGACTACACTTCCATCACCTGCTGAGCCAGAGATCCAAACCCGCATAGCCTTCTGGCAGAGAAAGAAAAATCCTCATCTCTGTCCTGAATGGGTGACACCTAATTTTGGGGTGCATCTTGGTTCTGAACTGATCATCAAGAAGAAATATTTTTCCACATCCAACTTGTCTAGACCATTGAGGATCCTATAAATGTCTATCAAGTTACCCCCCACACTCTTCCAAACCGCAGGGGAAACAAGCCAAGCCTTTTCAAGCCATCCTCATCAGGCTGTCCACTCATTCTAGGTATGAATTTTACAAACCTTCGCTGATCTGCCTCCAATGCACTTACATCCTTCCTTAAGTAAGGAGACCAAAACTGCACACAATGTTTGAGACATGGTGTCACCAATGCCCTCTATAACCGAAGCATAACATCCTGACTTTTATTTTTAATTCCTCTTATAACAAAGGATAACATCCAATTAGCTTTCTTGGTTATGTAGTGTACCTTCATACGAATTCTTTGTGACTCATGTACTAGAACACCTCAATCCCTTTGTATCTTGGAATTCTGCAATTGTTCTCCATTCAAGTAATACTTTGCTTTTTCAACCTTCCTGCCAAAATGAACAACTTCACATTTTTCTACATTCTACTCCATTTGTTGGATTTGTGCTCATTCGCTCAATCTGTTTACCTTCATCTGCAATTTCCTTATACCTTCTTACAAAATACACTCTTACTCAAATTGATACCATCCGCGAGTTTAGCTGCCATGCTTTTGCTTCCCTCAAAGTCATTGATATAAATAGTAAGATGTTAAGGCTTCCGCACAGGCTCTTTCAGAATTCCACTCATCGTATCCAGCCAAGTAGACAAAGACCCATTCGAAGAGACTCTGTTTTATTAGCAGCCAGCCAGATAATTTTCTATCTATACTAATATGTTACCCCCTACTCCAAGACCTTTAATTTTCAGCGATAACCTTTGATCTGGCACCTCATAGAGTGCCTTCTGGAAATCCACATTTAGTACATCTACAGGTTCCCCTTTATCCATAGTTAAGCCTTCAAACATCTCCAACAAATTGGTTAAATATGATTTCCTTTCAGCAACACGATAGAGTCATGCAGCACAGAAACAGACCTTTAGGTCCAACTTGTCCATGCCGACCAGGTTTCCCCGAATAAAACCAATCCCGTTTGCCTGCGTTTGGCCAATAACCCTCTAAACCTTTCCTATTGATGTGCTTGTCCAAATATCTTTTAAATGTTACAACTGTACCTGCACTTACAACTTCCTCTGGCAGTTCATTCCATATTCACACCACTCTCTGTGGGAAAAAGTTGCCCCTCAGGTCCCTTTTAAATCTTTCTCCTCTCATCTTGAAACTATGCCCTCTAATTTTGGACTGCCCTATTCTGGGGAAAAGGCCTTTGCTATTCACCTTGTCTATGCCCCTCATGATTTTATAAACCTCCATAAGTATTGATTCTTTCTGACAACCACGAGTTTTCCAAGTCCAAAGTTATCAACTCTTCGATGATTGATTCAACATCTTCCCCATAATAGATGTTGAGCTAACTATAGTTTTTTATAGCCTGCCTCCCTTCCTTCTTGAATAGAAGAATTATATTTGCCACTGATATTATTTGATCATGCTGATTTACTGCTGATGATATGGAGAAATTTAAATGGGATACAGAAAGATAAATGCTAAAAATAGCACAAAGAGCAACTTTGACTCCAAGCAAAGATCTTGCAAGGGGGTATGAGCTGTTCAGTATTTAACTTAACTACCAGGAAGGGTTGAATGGGAAGGCTTTGTTCTTTAGAAAAGAAAACTAAACTGAAAGATGACCTCATAGAGATCTTTGTATTTATGAAGAGTAAATGCAGTAGAGAAGTTTCCACTCATGTGAATCCAAAACCATCAATATAAGATACTCATAAACAAATCCAATAAATAATGCAAGAGAAATGACTTTACCAGAGAGTGACTAGAATGTAAAACCTGATATCATATGGAACAAAAACAAAGTTGCTGGAAAAGCTCAGCAGGTCTGGCAGCATCTGTGAAGGAGAAAACAGAGTTAATGTTTCGGGTCCAGTGACCCTTCCTCAGAACCGATGGTGGCTGGGAAAACATCAGTTTATATGCAAAAAGTAGGGAGGTGGGTGGGGTAGGGAGTAAATAATATGATAGGGCCCAAAGAGAGAGAAAAACAGTTGGACAGACAAAGGAGTTGCTAACGATCAGGCTGGGAGGGTGAATAGTTGTTAATGGGGAATGTTACTGACTAACAACAGGGGGTGTGTAGTGGCAGGCTATGTGGTAACAAGGCCTGGTGTGTGGGGTA
>NW_025971260.1:473-10900 GCF_021869965.1 Rhincodon typus | reverse complement strand
ATGAACATTTCCCATCAACCACCACCCTCTGTCTTCTTACAGCTAGCACCACCCTCTGTCTTCTTACAGCTAGCAATCATATTTGCAATCATTTTTCTCACCCACTCTGACATTATTCATAAAATTTGGAAAAGGACGAATAAAATGTTGCTCAGATCGGTTGCTTCAATGCACAACACTTTCTAAGATTACAATAATTTCATGTCAATTATTTTCTGGCGTACACACACTCACACAGATTCCAACTCCTCTGGCCTATTATGCTATTTGTCTAATTGTTTCCTGTTAAGCCAGGAATGCATGAATTTACTTCTCGGCGTCCCGCACTGATTCAACTCAATTACAGGAAGACAAGAGTTCAAAATGGAATATAAGGAATTGCTGGGAATGGAAGGTTTGAGTTATAAAGAAAGGCTGGATAGGCTGGGACTTTTTTTCACTGGAGGTTGAGAGGGGACCTTATGGAAGCTTATAAAATCATGAGGGGTATAGATAAGGTCTTTTCCCGAGGATGGGGGATTTCAAGACAAGGGGTGAGAGGAGAGAGACCTTAAAAAAAAGACGGGGGGATAATTTTTTTCCCACAGAGGGTGGGTCGCATATGGAACGAACTTCCTGAGGAAGTGGTGGATGTGGGTACAATTACAATGTTTAAAAGACGTTTGGATAAGTACATGAATAAAAGGGATATGGGCCGGGGCGGGCAGGTGGGACTAGTTTAATTTAGGGATTATGTTCGGCGTGGACTGGATGGGCGGAAGGGCCTGTTTCCGTGCTGTAGGGTTCTATGGCTCAAGGACAGGCTGTTCAAATCAACCGCTCGACACTAATGTTCTACACTTGCTTCACTGTTTTCCGATGAATTCGGTTTTGCAACGATTAGTGCCCACACTGACCCTAAAAGCAACAGGACAACATTACTGGCAGAAGCAAGGACCATCTGCATGCACCACCACCCCCTTCGTCATATTTAATATTCGTGCCACCGACGCACAGTGCCAACAATCAGTACCATCTGCAAGGTGTCCATTGCAGTGGTTAGTCAACACTCCTTCTGAAGTCGTTGTTGGGCAGAATGAGGACAGCAGATCTGTTTCCTAGAATCACCAAGGGAGGCCACTCAGCCAAATAGTTCGATCACCTCGTATTCAGTCTCCGGTCTTCTCCCCATTTCCCTGCACACAACCCCCATTCCGATCCAAATCCCATAGCCACCCAGCGACCCGATTCAACCCGCCTCCCCCACTTGACCAGGTCGTGCCTTCCAGGTGCCATCCACTCGTTGGGTGAAACAGATTACTTTCCTCGCCTCGCCACTTGCTTGCAGATCATTTTGGATGAAAGCGTGTTATCCTTACACATGGGGTGTGGATATTACTGAGTAGACCAGCATTTAGTGCCCAGTGGTTGACATTACTGTGGGTTTGGAGTCACATGGCAGGCCAGAAATAGACAGACTTCCCTCCCATTTGTGAAGCTGATAAGGTTTCGAACAGCTATCGTCAGGTGGTGACATGAGGTTATGTTATTTTGAACATTGCCAACCACGGTGGTAGGATCGAACCCATTATCCAAGGATGTTGACTTGAGGATCTCAAGATACTGGTTGACTGACATCACCAACTTTCCCACCAATAGTGCTGTGGTTGTCTCCACACCAGTTCAACGGTTGAGGAAGGCCGCTCACCATCCCCTTCTGAGGCCGCTCCATATCCAACAAGAGAGGAACAAGTTATTCTCTGGGTACTGGAGGCTTGGAGACTGCTTTGTGGAACACCTACGCTCGGTTTGTGACAAACGACTACACCACCCAGGCGCGAACTATTTCAACTCCCCCTCCCACTCCTTGGATGACACGTCCATCCTGGGCCTCCTGCAGTGCCACAACGATGCCACCCGAAGGTTGCAGGAACAGCAACTCATATTCCGCTTGGGAACGCTGCAGCCCAATGGTATCAATGTGGACTTCACAAGCTTCAAAAACTCCCCACCCCCTACCGCATCCCAAAACCAGCCCAGCTCGTCCCCACCTCCTTGATCTGTCCGTCTTTACTCCCACTATCCCCTCTTCCCACCTCAACCCCCACCCCCACCTCCTACCTACCAGCCTCATCCCCGCCTCCTTGACCTGTCCGTCTTCCCTCAACTGACCAACCCCCATCCCAACTCCTCACCTACGCTCACCTTTACTGGCTCCATCTCCACCTCCTTGGCCTGTCTGTCTTCTCTCTACCTATCTGCTCCTTTATCCACCCTCCATCATCGCCTCCCCCTCTCTCTATTTACTTCAGAGCCCCCTTCCCCTCCCCCATTTCTGAATAAGAGTCCCGAACCGAAATATCAGCTTTCCTGCTCCTCTGATGCTGCTTGGCCTGCTGTGTTCATTCAGCTCTACACCTTGTTATGTTATTCTCTGGGTATTGGTGTTTCCCCTGGAATTGTCCAATGCATTCAGTAAAGACTATCACATAGGTCAATCAATATCTCCAAAGCAAAACACCTTCCCTAACTATTTACTGTCGGAAGGTGAAGTTAACAATTTCTATCGTTGTAATAGCTCCACCTTCTCTTCCTTGATGAAAGATCCCCACAATATTCAGCATTTTCTCTCCCTGATTATACATAATTCTAGATGCAGTACAATGAAAGCTCCGAGTGTTATCTATTTAATAGAGTGTGGGAAGACAGTTATTGACACCCTGCAATGGTCATGTTGAGAAAGTAGGGAGAGTGCAGGAGGACTTGGACAGGCTGGGAGATTGATCAAAGAAGTGGCTGATGGAATACAATGTGGGAAAGTGTGAGGTTATGCACTTTGGTGGGAAGAATAGGGACGTAGATTATTTTTCTAAATGAGGAAAGGCTTCAGAAATCTGAAACACAAAAGGGATTTGGGAGTCCTAGTCCAGGATTCTGTTAAGGTTAACATGCAGGTTCAGTTGGCAGTTAGGAAGGCAAGTGCAATGTCAGCGTTCATATCAAGAGGGCTGGAATACCAGAGCAGAGATGTACCGCTGAGGCTGTATAAGACTCTGGTCAGACCGCGATTGGAATATTGAGAGCCATTTTGGGCCCTGTATCTGAGGAAGCGTGTCCAGAGATGGTTTACAAGAACGATCCTGGGGATGAAGGGCTTGTCATATGAGCAGCGCTTGAGAACTCTGGGTCTGAACTCAATGGCGTTTAGTAGGATATATGGGGTAGGGGGGAGATCTGATCAAAACTTACAGAATGCTGAGGGGCCTGGATAGAGCAGACATGGAGAAGATGGTTCCACCAGTGGGAGAGACTGGGACCCGAGGGCACAGCCTCAGGGTGAAGGGACGACCCTTTAGAGCTGAGTTGAGGAGGAATTTCTTCGGCCAGAGTGGGGTGAATCTGTGGAACTCATTGCCGCAGAGGGGGCTGGGGAGGCCAAGTCATTAAGTGTATTTGACAGAGATAGGTAGGCTCCCGATTAGTGAGGGGATGGAGGGCTACGGGGAGAAGGCAGGAGAATGGGGTTGAGAGACATATCAGCCACGATCAAATGGTGGAGCAAACTTGAACTGCTGAGTGGCCTAATTCTGCTACTATATCTTACGGTCTGTATATACAATGAGCACATCCAGAGCCCTCTCTTAAGTTGAAAGATAAACAGGAAAGCAAAGCCCCATGGTGGCATTTAAGTTGGCATGAAGAGCCTACCCTGTACTGATCTCTCTCTCTCTCTCTCTTACAGTCATGTGAAAATCAGTCTGCTATCAGTCTGCATATTCACACATTATTGAACATCCAACCACAAAAGTTCACAGCTCCAATGCATTAAAGTGACGGCTTTAAAATTAGTTAGAACACCATATCATTGGCCCTGTAAAGGGATAGGAAATATGATACCATAGTAATATTTAATAGACATTTAGACAGACACATGAACAGGCAGGGAATAGAGGGATACGGACCACGTGGAGGCAGATGGAATTAGTTTAGAACAGCATCATGGTTGACACAGATATAGTGGGCTGAAGGGCCTGTGCTTCCCTGTCCTATACTCTTTGAAATCTGACTGGGTGACCTACAATTTTAACATTGAGTGTTGGGCCAAGTTCTATTGATGCACTCCCTGAGTAGGCAGTAGAAGCAGATTCAGAACTAGCTTCTCTTAGGGAAATAGGAGAAATAATTTACGACTGACGATTGGAAAGGCTCAGGGAGCAGTGGGACTGATTAGATGGCTTAATAAAAAGGCCAGCACAAGTAATTTGAGCAGAATGGCCTCCTTCTGTGTTGATTTCACTTTTAAGAAATAGTTTCATTATAGGACCATAAGGATGTCAAAACTTCTTTGGTCACTCATATTTGCAAAGACTCAACAAGGCGATGACTAGTATCGAAGGGTCACTGGACTCAAAAGATTATGACTCTCTCTGCAGATGTTGCCAGACCTACTGAGTTTCTCCAGCAATTTCTGTTTTGGATATTTACTTCCATGGGTTTATTCTTGTCTCCAGAGCTAGGGGTCACAGTCTAAGGAGGCAGGGTAGGACTGAGATTAGGAGACATTTCTTCACCCAGAGAGTGGGGAGCCTCTGTAATACTCTCCCACAGAAAACGGTTGAGGCCAAAGCATTGGTTTTTTTTTTTGCGAAGGAGTTAGAGATAGTTCTTGGGCTAAAAGGATCAAAGGGTATGGGGGAGAAAGCACGAACAGGGAGCTGAGTTGGATGATCAGCCATGAATGGCAGAGCAGGCTCTGAATGGCCTTGTCCTGCTCCTGATTTCCCTGTTTCCCACTTGGGGCGAACAGGAGTTGAGTTGCTCGCCAGGAGGAATTCTCCGTGTGACTGGAACATATTAAGTTTTTAGCTTCAATTCAAACACAGTAGAACTTGATCTGAAAGTAGCCCATCTTGGTTTGATTCCGAGCTTCACTGAGCCTGTGCTGTCCTCATTGTGGGTCCCAGAGAACCAGAGAATACCTCCTTCCGTGTCCTTTACCCATCCCACACCCCTGGCCTGTCATCCCAAGTGCTGCTTTCAGCATAGTCATCCCTTTTTAACCTACTCTTTGCCCCTAGTATCATTTATTTCTTTCTTCCTGGCTCACCATCATCCATTCCTTTGTTTACCCAACTGTTGCTGTCTCTCTCGGGGCTCCATCGCCACCCAATGTTCTCTCCTTAACTGCTCCCCTTCTCCCCAACTCTGCTGTCTTCTGCATCAATGCCCAAATTTTCCTAGCTGTAATTAATTCTGAACCCGGTAAGTTGACCTTTTTTCACCCCTCTCTCCACGCATGCTGAGTTTCTCCAGTAATTTCTGTTGTTTCTGCTCCTACACTCAGTATATCACACTCTCCCCTGATGAGACAGAACCTGCTGTCATTCAGGGGCCTTGGGTTACTCACTCATTATCAAAAAGATTTACCAGGATGTTGCCGGGGTTGGAGGGTTTGAGTTACAGGAAGACGCTGGGGAAGCGGGGACTTTTTTCACTGGGGCGTGGGAGGTTGAGAGGTGACCTTATAGAGGTTTGTAAAATCGTGAGGGGCATAGATAAGGTGAATAGCAAACATTTTTTTCCCTAAAGTGGGAGGGTTCAAAACTAGAGGGCAAAGGTTTAAGGTGAGAGGGGAAGGATTTAAGAGGGATTGGAGGGGCAATTTTTTCACACAGAGTGTAGTTTTTATGTGGAATGAACTGCTAGAGAAAGTGGTAGATACAGGTACAGTTGCAACATTTAAAAGATATTTGGACAAGGATATGAATAGGAAAGGTTCAGAGAGATCTGGGCCAAATGTAGGCAGATTGCGTACAGTTCAGGTCACCACACTATCAGAAGGATGTGAATGCTTCGGAGAGGGTACAGAAAAGGTTTACAGGATGTTCCCTGGTATGGGGGATTTTAGCAATGAAGAAAGGTTGGATAGATTGGGTTTGTTTTCACTCGAATGCAGGAGGTTGAGAGACGACCTGATAGAAGTTTATAAGATTGTGAATGGCCTGGATAGAGTGGAAGGTATGATGCTTTTTCCTCAAGGTGGAGGGGTCAGTTACTAGGGGACACAAGTTCAAGGTGCGGGTGGGGGTAGAGATATGCGAAAGGGTGGTGAGTGCCTGGAACGCGCTGCCAGAGGAGGTCGTAGAAGCAGACACTTGCAGCATTCAAGAAACACCTGGATGAATACCTGAATAGGAAGAGATTATGGATCCTGTAAGTGAAGACAGTTTTAGTACGGAAGGGCAAAATGTGTCGGCGCAGGCTTGGAGGGCCGAAGGGCCTGTTCCTGTGCTGTATTGTTCTTTGTTGATGGTACTGGTTCAGTTTGGGATTATGTTCAGCATGTCCAAGTTGGACCAAAGGGTCTGTTTCGGCGCTGTGGGGCAACGACTTTATCGAAGGGAAATGTCACAGGCCTGTGAGAATGAAGTGACAGCATGGTTACTGACCACAGGAGCCTTTTTTTAGACAACAAATTGCAAAGCCTAAGCCAGTTGGGGTTCTGCAACTGTGCAGCACTGAAACAGTGAACGGCAATCGTTGCTATATCTGCCTGAGTCTTCCGGTCTTCTGAAGCCCATCAGGTTGTACTGCTATGGGTTGGGACACGAATGTCCGCATTGCTGGGGGTGCCTGTGTTCGGTGAACGAGTGTGACATTCAGTTTCTTCTTCCACTGCGGTCGTCACTCCATCTCCGTATGGTTGCAAGACTCACTGAAGTGCTACATTATGACCACACGGTTACTGCGTAACCAGCCCCAGCTGTACAGTGTTGGTGTGGCGAGAGCTAGCTGTTAATTTTGCTCACTTTGACCGACCATTCATGGCAGTTCCTCCCAGCTCATTTGGAGAGAACTGGCTCTCAGCTGCTGGCCAAAACATAAAGACAGGCAGGACCCTAGGAAGCTCAAAGGAACAGAAGGATCTTGGGGGAGAGGGGGCTTGTCCACACACCCCTGAAGGTGGCAGGGTAGTTATTAGGGTAGTGAAGAAGGTGTACGGGAAGGCGATTGGCCTAGTGGTATTATTGCTGGACTGTTAATCCAGGGACCCAAATAATGTTCTGGGGACCCGGGTTCGAATCCCGCTACAGCAGATGGTGGGATTTGTATTCAATAAAATATCTGGAATTAAGAATCTAATGATGACTGTGAATCGATTGTTGGGAGAAACCCAGCTAGTTCATTAATGTCCTTCAGGGAAGCAAACTGCCATCCTTACCTGGTCTGGACTACATGTGACTCCAGACCCACAGCAATGTGGTTGACTCTGAACTGCCCTCTGGGCAATTAGGGATGGGCAATAAATGCTGCCTGGCCAATGATGCTGTCATCCCATGAATGAATAAAAATGGGGATCTTGCCTTTGTCAGTTGTGCCATAGATTCTAGGAGCAGGGGGCTGATGTTGGAGCTGTAGAGAGGGCTTTGGTGAGGCCACAGCTGGAATATTGTGTGCAGTTCTGCTCCCCGCGCTATAGGAAGAATGTGATTGCACTGGGGAGGGTGGGGGATGCAGAGGGAGATTCATCAGGATGTTACCCTGGGATGGAGCAGTTTAGCGACGTAGAGAAGCTGGATAAGCTCGGGTTGTTTTCTTTGGAGCAGGGAAGGTTGAGCTGATAGAGGGGTGTAAGATTATGAGGGGCATGGACAGGGTGGGTAGGAAGCAGCTGTTCCCCTTAGTTGAGGGGTCAATAACATGGGGGTATAATATTAAGGTAAAAGGTTTAGAGGGGTTTTGAGGAAAGAGATTTCCACCCAGAGGGTGGTGGGGGTCTGCAGTGTGCTGCCTGGGGGGAAACCTCACAACCTTTAAAAAGTACTTGGATCAGCACTTGGGAACGTCGTACCATTCAAGGCTGTAGGCCAACTGCTGGAAAGTGGGATGAGTGCAGATAGGTTGGTACAGACTCGATGGGCCAAAGGGCCTGTTGTGTAATGACCTGCACTGCTTTAGTGCCTTTCACCAGCCCTAACACCTCCCCAAACACCTCCCAGTCCAATGAAGGGTTAACACTATGGGAACGTCGCACTACAATGCCTGACAAAACAAGGGTAACCAAAATCAGAGATAACAAGGTGTGGAGCTGGATGAACACAGCAGACCAGGCAGTATCACAGGAGCAGGAAAGCTGACGTTTCAGGTCTGGACTCTTCTTCAGACCAAAATTAGCTGGGTTTATGCACTTTCGCTGCCTCTTGTGATGTTGATTGAGGGGTAATTATCGAGCCAAGGTAGTGTGAGTGAAGCCATAACCCCTTCCCCATCCCACTCTCACTCTTGGAAGTGTGGGAATTCCAGTGTCTCTTCTATGAGCCTAAAATAATAAGTGATAACACGGTGTGGAGCTGGAGGAACACAGAGGAGCAGGAAAGTTGACATTGATCCTTCTTCAGAAAGTGGGGATTGGTGTTTCTGAAGAAACTTTCCTGTTCCTCTGATGCTGCCTGGCCCTGCTGTGTTCCTCCAGCTCCACACTGCGTTATCTCAGACTCCAGCAGTTCTTATTATCTCTGAGCCTAAAATAGCAATCCTTTCCATGGAATGTACACAGATTGAAATGCACTGAAGCTGGATGGGAGACAATTGAATACATGAATCAACAAAGGGACAAAATCATTACCTAACGCGCCGGCAGCATCGGAGTTAACTACTTTCAACTATTTATACCATTTCAGAGGGAATAGGTTTAAGGGAAGGGGCAGGAGGATTGGAAGGGGATATGAGGGGGATAAAAAAATGAGAGTGTTGGGAATCTGGGACTCACTGCGTGTCAGAAAACTTCACAAATTTGAGGAATTATTCAGATCTGCACTTTCAGTACCAAAGCACAGGCTGAGTGCTGGAAAACGGGACTGAAATAGTTGGGCGGTTGCTTCTGCCCGGCACTGACTCGATGAGCCGAACGGCCTTTTGTCTTGCGACGCAGATGAAGTCGAAGATCCCATATTTCGTTCACTGACCTTCGGTTTTGACACCAACGCTGCACATCTTAACTGATGCGCAGCGTCCCGTACACATCCCCATAGAAGGACACATGAATTCTGCAAAAGGGTTGAGACAGTTAGAAATCTATTTGTAACTTACCCCGAGCTGTTGTGCTAACATCGAGCCATACGCCGGACAATAAAAACACAGTCATCGCTGGTTTCATGTTTGAGCTGAGAGGAAGAACGAACGGAAAATGCAACTTCCTCAGGAAGGTATTGAGATCGTGATTCGCTCGCAGACCCAGCTCATAGATCAACTGATTTGCTCCCTGATCCAGTCCTGGGCGTCTTGCAACAAACATGCTCCCACATGCTCACCTAGACAGGTAAACAGACACAGGAGCAGACTCTAGCAGCCACCCTTTGAGGGTGCAGATTGGAAAGATGTCAAAATCCGGAAGGAGCAATGCTGTCGCTTCTGTTTCAATTCGGTTTAACACAGGAACTGTAGTGGAGCAGAGAAACAAACACTTTGGCCCGCAAGTGAGAGATAGTCTATCCCAGACTTGCAATTTCCCCCCGACGGAAATGCCTGCAGGAGATAGTCATCCTGATTAACACCAGATTATTTGCTCTGTCAGCACGAAAATCTTTCAATAGACAGAAAAGAAAACAGTGAGTTTTTCAGCTTTAGGCTGCACAACAACACAAGAACCTGCCCAAGGGAGTTACAGCCAGGTTAAGTGAGGGCTCAAAACCCAAAGGATGGAATATAAAGTGGAGGAGGGCCTGGGATGCACTGCCCTGGGGGTGTTGCTGAGGCACTCGACCTCACAACCTTTACCTGGATGAGCACTTGGGAATGTCATAACATTGAAGGCCTAATGCTGGAAAGTGGGATAAGTGTAGGTAACACAGTGTGTGGAGCTGGAGGAACACATAGAACATAGAACATTATAGCACAGTACTGGCCCTTCGGCCCTCAATGTTGCGCCGACCTGTGAAACCAATCTGAAGCCCATCTAACCTAAACTATTCCATTATCATCCATATGTTTATCCAATGACCATTTAAATGCCCTTAAAGTTGGCGAGTCTACTACTGTTGCAGGCAGGGCATTCCACGCCCTTACTACTCTCTGAGTAAAGAGAGAACACAGCAGGCCAGGCAGCATCAGAGGAGCAGGAAAGCTGATGTTTCGGGTCGGGACCACGCTGTGTTATCTCTGGCTCCAGCACCGGCAGTCCTTACTATCTCTAAGTGTACGTGGTGAGGCTACACCTGGAGTACTATGTACACTTTTGGTCTCTTTACTTGAGAAGGGATATACTAGCACTGGAGGGGGTGCAGAGCAGGTTCACTAGGTTGATTATGGAGTTGAGGGGGTTGGCTTATGAGGAGAGATTGAGTAGAGTGGGACAACACTCATTAGAATTTAGAAGGATGTGGTGGGAGGGGGTTCTTATGGACACATGTAATATTATGAAGTGAATAGATAAGATAGAAGCAGGGAGA
>NW_025971260.1:0-373 GCF_021869965.1 Rhincodon typus | reverse complement strand
TATGTCCCCTCGTGCTAGCCATCACCATCCGAGGAAAAAGGCTCCCACTGTCCACCCTATCTAATCCTCTGATCATCTTGTATGTCTCTATCAAGTCACCTCTTAACCTTCTTCTCTCTAACGAAAACAGCCTCAAAACCCTCAGCCTTTCCTCATAAGACCTTCCCTCCATACCAGGCAACATCCTGGTAAATCTCCTCTGCACCCTTTCCAATGCTTCCACATCCTTCCTATAATGCGGTGACCAGAACTGTACGCAATACTCCAAGTGCGGCCGCACCAGAGTTTTGTACAGCTGCAACATGACCTCATGGCTCCGAAACTCAATCCCTCTACCAATAAAACCTAACATACTGTACGCCTTCTTAACAAC
>NW_025971259.1:0-10901 GCF_021869965.1 Rhincodon typus | reverse complement strand
AGATGAAAATTCCCTTTTTCGAGTGAATCAAAGTCAGAGAGGTCAGAAATTCAAAAGCGTCGGTGAATACTAAACGAAATCTTGTAGCAGAGTTTCTTTCCATCATAGAGGTATTTAAATCCGCACAATATTCCACGAAAAAGGTAGTCGGTGATTCCAGAATGTTTTCAAAGGCTTATGAGCAAACACACAAGGAGTAAATTTAACAAGGGGAGAGAGTCTGTGGCCGGGGCTAGGTGGGAGAGATGGGGGGATGGCGAGTTTGGGGGCGGGGGTGGGGAATCAATTTGACTTTGAATGAATTCAGATGTGAAGAATTTTCATGAACAGTTGATTAAAACTGATTATAAAAATGCTTATGGTTTTGGAAGGTGTGGCATATTATTTGACGTGAAGCATTATAAATTGCGAAACAACTGAGCAGGATTTTTAAAAATTGCAGAAAGTAAATTTAGTTATAAATAAATTTCGTGAACAAATGCAGCTGAATAGCATCGACTGTAAAAATTCTCGTGGTTTTGAAACGTGCGGCATATGATTCCCTGTGAAGCATTATAAATGGAACAGAGATTTTTTTATTAATTGGAAAGTAAAGTTATACCTGAATAATCAGGAAGTGAACTGTCTCCCGGAGCCGCAAGTCCTGATTTTATTTTGTGCCTTAAAGATTTGACCATATTTAACATGATTTTGCGCCCATTTCATACTTACTGATTCCCGCAGAAGAAATCCACCAAGTAGACTCTGTCTTTATGTATTTTCAAACCTCTGTTCTCAGCAGCACTTTAATTCAATGATTTCCGACAGAAGTTGAAGGCAACATTCAAACAGTGTAATGAAATAAATCTAATTCCTTTCTTTTATTTTTGTCATAGATTCTGCCAGTTAGCAGCAAATTGAGTCATATGAAACAGGTTAAACAACTCTTCCTTTCCCAGAGTGTGACCAATGCAAGGTCAGCCACGTGATAAAGGTGATCGAGCTGAAACATCACATTCCGTTCTCTCTCCGCAGATGTTCCAACACGCGTTGAATACGTGCCGGATATTTATTGATAAATCAGATATTTCCCACCGAAAATTTCGTTTCCAATCCACAGAAGCTGACTCTTTCCAATAACGTCAAATTTGCTCAGCATGGCCTTTATTCTTAGCGTACTGTGCCCATGGCAATACAAACTAATCCACGTGAAGCTCGAACTCATAACGGGGATTTCACAGGCCTCCACACTGTCATATAATTATCATGCGCTGACCGATTTCGCCAATGGACCCTCGTTTTCCACATCACGTTCATATTTTAGAATGTACATAATGAATTTTCCACTGCAGGAATACTTGCCAAATAACGGACGGAGATGTGGGAAGGTCAGAGTGGGGTGAAACTTTAAAATTCGGTGACCCAGAGGCTGTGGGAGGGTCAGTCACTGAGTCTGTTCAAGACTGAAATTTCAAAACATCACACGTTTAGGGAATAGTGCAGGAAAATATTGAAAATGCATTTTTCAAAAAGAAATGCAGTTTAACATCGGTTACTTCACCAGTTCCCTCACACAAGCAAGTAGCCACTGCTGCGGATGACCATATAATCCCAGTTCCCAGGCCCGGAACCAGAGAAACTCAGTGGCCCAGCGCAAAGATACAACAGGAAATGGCGATGGCAATGAACGCATGGAGCAGCTTGAATTGACATGGACCAAGGGTTACTGGGACATCAGGATTTGGAAAAGCAATTTGAATCTAAAGCAAATAGTTTTTGGCAGCACAGATGTTTGTGGATTGACGGAGGATGTGTCCGTGAAAATGTCTCAATTATAAAGAAAAATGCTGCAAATATTCAACCCGTAAAGAGAGATATCTGTGCAGAGAGAAATGGAGGCAATATTTTCGCTCTCTGAACTTTCTCATATGGTTGTCTCTGCACTGGGTTAAATTGCAGAAAGAGCTTTTTCGCTCGTTTCATATTATTCAATTTTCTGCAAGCACACACAGGCCATTAAAATAATCTAAACTTGCGAAAATAACGCGAATATACGATGTTGTGATTGGGCTCGAATTTTCCTCACGTTATGGAGGAAAAGCAGGAAAGTGGAGTTGAGATTTATCAGAACAGTAGTGATCTCATTGAATAGTTGAGCGAACTGGATAGGGTGAATGGCAGCTCCCTGAGGACAAATGTGTTTTCTTTGCCAGTCAAACTCGCTGCATCACAAAGTCGGGGCCAGTGAACTGAAGCAGTGACAGTGATGAACTTTGCTGGCTGTTCATGTTGTGAATGTTACCATCGCTGCTCATGTCTGCGTTAACACCATAACTGCAGTGTGTAACACTGTAGCACTGTAGCACTGTAGCACAGAGTGGGCCAGTGGCGCAATGGGTAACGCACCTAACTACAGATCAGGAGATTGTAGGCTCAACACCTACCTTGCTCGAGAGCAGTATAAAAATTTATTACGCCTCCCAACTAATCATTCTTCCTGCTCTGAAGCCGAAGTGACATTTGAATTTCTGCAGACACGAGAATCCTTTCACTATCTCCTATCAGTGAATGTCACCAATGTCCCAGCCTCTTCAGAGAAGGGGAAGCTGAGATTGTCCCAAAAGCTGCTCATGCCGACCTTTTGGTTTCCCAAAACCACTGACCCACTCATTGCAGCTACTGGGAATAGCAAGGAAACAAACCAAATCGCCCAGTCTCAGCTTCAAGAAACGCTTTTTTTGGGAAGTGAAATCAGAGGAGAATGAAGGCTGAACTGTCTGACTGAACAGAGACAGTTCAGGCACCATTCCCATCTTTAAGAGGCTGGGACATTGACTCTCACATTCCCGGTGACATTACGTGCTCCGAAACATTGAGAGGATTCCTGTCAGAACTACTTTACCTTTGTTATTGTCTCTGTTAGGAACAATCAATCCTGTTACCCAGGCCGCGTCAGTGAAAGTGCCAAATCCGAACCACTAGACCACCAGGAATGAGGGCAGAAGCACGTGAATTGTTTCTTAGTGACGCAGCTTTTGACTTTTTATTTCTTCCAAAATCGAATTTTTATAGGCCCATCAATCCCACTTTCCAGCACTTGGCCTGTAGCCTTGTATGCTCTAACGTTTCAAGTGTTCATCTCAATAATATTTTCCCTGTGACATTTTAATCTTAAAAGACTCATTAAACGGGACTGGAATTTGAGATGGTAAAACTGTGTTCATGTCCCCTCGGGGAACTGAACCTCATTTTCACCCACAAACAGAAGCAATCAGATACATTCCCCAGACGGTGACAGAGGCCGCAGGAGAGACCAAACCCCAGAAAGCAAGGATTTCACCCACCTGGCTTATATTGTTCAATTTCAGACTTCAAAACCAGAGTCTGTTTACAGCAAAGAAAGGAATCATTCGGCCGCTCCCCTGTCCGTGTTCCTCCCTCATTGTTTCCTCATCACTCTGCAATTTATACTGATCCACCTCATGCTTCCTGCCAAACTGGAACATTTCTCACATCAGCTGCTTCCGAAAGATCTTTCTCAAATACCTGGAAGGACAAATAGGAATGTGGTATTTCAAACGCATTTCTGGCTGGTGGAGGAAGTGACATGGTGGTGTTAATACTGTTGCATCAGTTAATACTGTTGCATCAGTTACAAAGTTCTAAAGACAGCGAGAATCTGCTGCAGCCGTTGCCAAATGTAACAAAAGCTCCTTCCACACGAGAAGAACCGTTCATAAGGAATGAGTTTCTGTAAATTTGTCCCAGGGATGGGCAGGAAGCTGCTGATTGAAGCTGCAGTGGCCGCTTTCTGCTGGCAGCGGGAAATTGGAGAGAGGGGTCAACTCCCGCTCCTTGTCTCTGTTTCACTCTGTGTGGAGCAGGGGAATAGAGATTCTATGATGGATGTGTTTTGAATTCAATCTTGGCATGGATTTTGTGTGGGTTAAATGGAAGGATTTGGAGCCTTAATTTTTTGACCCAAAGCAACTGAAGCACTATATCTGCATGGTCTCGAGCCAGCATCTTTTCAACTGATGCTGATCCATTGACCCACGGAAACGGACGTCAACAAACTGTGCAAAATCCCCTAATGTGGAGACGCCGGTGTTGGACTGGAACAGGCAAAGTTAGAAATCACACGACACCGGGTTATAGTCTAACTTTCGGAGTCTCACTTCTTCATCAGGTGTTAGTGAGAGAGCTGTCAGACGCAGAATTTATAACTAAAAGATCAAAGATGGGAGAGTACAGTGACATAGCCTGTTACTTGTTCTAGTCCCATTCCGAATGGAACAGAGGTGAATCATTGATGGTGCTGTTTCAGTCCAATGTTATCATAGAGTTCTAGTGGGTGAAATGTCGGTAGGTGGTCGGTATAATTGTTTGATCTGAAACCACTAAGGCTGTGTGCCATCGAGCCACAGCTCTTTCAGCAACTGACCAATTGAGATGCAGAAACTGGCACCAACATGGCATTCAAAGTGCCCAAGTGGAGATCTGAGGAGGCACTGTCCAGCTGGAGCTCTCGCTGTTTTCAGTACCTGTTGCCCATTTCCCCACGTTCGCTGGCAGAGGACCAAAGGGACTGTAAACACTAGGAAGCAAAGTAGACGTTTAGAAATTTGACCTTGCCCAGCTTTCAATTAAGGCTAATCACAAACGATTCTGGTATCGATGGGATTCGAACCCCCAACTCATTACCGACTGGAGCACAAATGCACGCCCTTAAACCACTCAGCCACGCCAGCACAAAACAGCAAAATCGTCATGATTATTGTTGACAGTAAATTAGAATATTTGTTGCAGAATATTTGTCAATTTGGTTAGCGTGAAGAAACTTCGAGTCTCTCTTTTTAAAATTCTTCCCCTGGACGTGAGTACTTCAGCATTTATTACAACTTCCCAGTTGCCTCTGAGAAGATGGTGGGGAGCGGTTTGCTGCAATTGGATCAATCTGACCAACTGGCCCGTTACTGACTGAAGGAGCTGTTCAGTCAACATTTCAATTCTCCTCTAATTGCTACCAACAAAGAGGCACTCAGACACACGTACTGCCAGTGGCACGATGGCTCAGTCGTTCGCACTACTACCTTCCAACAGCATGGACGTGGGTTTGATTCCAGCCTCAAGTGACTGTCTGTGCCGACTTTGCACGTTCTCCCCACCCCAGCATGGGTGTGTTCAGGTTTCCTCCCACAGCCCAAAGATGTGTAGGCGACATCACAGTTAGTCTTGGCGTGTTCTGATGCCTGCTGCAGCGTATTTGCTTTCCATGAGAAGGCGTCCTGGTTCAACGCTTCGTAGAAGCCTGATTTGCTGGTGTCACAGTGCACCACGGATTCCTGATTCACCGTCTTTTTCAAATGCATCTCAAATTAGTCTCTGAAAGGTCTAAATCTGATGCTATCTGCCATGTCTCAATGTGTGTCAATCAAAACTAGAAGTGCTCAATCATGTTTTGGAGTCGAGAAACATGTTGGCATTTCTTAGCACATGAACGTCTCCTTCAGCCAACAACGAGAATGAATGGATTTACGGACTCTGATAAACCTCTTGATTCATGCTCTGACACAGTCACTAATATAAAGGTGTGCTCTGAAATCTAAGCCATGTTGCAATTGAAACTGAGGTAAAGACAGTCAGACTACCCAATGACATGGTATCTACTTTTGTGATATCACAAAAAAGGCTGTATTTCCATAGTGCAGCGGTTATCGCATGCGGAATGCCCCCAGCATGATATCAGGCACAAGCAGGCTGCGCTGCTGCTTCATGTTACAGGCAACTTGCGTTGTTCAACCTTTTCACAGAAAGCGAATGGAAATTGTTATACCATTGCTGCTGTGAAATCAAATCTTGCATGAATCCTAATCACAGTTATTTGCTGTGGTGGCGAAAAGGAGGGTAATTGTGATGTGAAATTTTGTTGAATTTCTCTCATTTCCTTCATTTCTGTCCTGGAGAAGGGAACTGATGAGCCACCTTCTCGATCCGCTGCAATCGTTGCCGTGCAGGCACACCCGCATTGTTGATCAGAACGGAAACCCAGCCTCTTTGAGACTGTGATTGCTAATCGTCACTTTTCATGGGTCATTCTAATCCTGTTTTTTTTTCCCTTATTTGAACATTTTCTGGAAAGTGGCATTGGACTAAACTCCCAGTACAATTGGAAGCGCCGTTTGGAACTGCCCCGCTGCCACTTGTGTGAGTGGTTCGTGAAACAAACAAGTCGAGGTGTTTCGCAGACAGCATTCATGCTTTGGTGTGCCTGCAACTGCGTTTGGCTTGTCATTTTTGCTTCGGTTGCGCATTATGAGCTGTCTGTTTGGGGCTTCGCTCAATTCCTGAGGAGCTAACACCGTTATCATCTTGCAGCCAAAAACCTCATTCAGAACGGTCATCGGGCTTAAAGGCAAAGACACTTTTCGTCTCTGGGTGGGCTCAAATCACCGACCTTTCGGTTAACCTAACCGATTGCGCCACAGAGACAGGCATCAACAGCCCCTCCAAACAAACAATTAAACCGGGGATCAGCAACTGTCGCGTCGTCCGGATGGACAGCGCGAAAACAGACACTTCGGTGCACCTCGTCCATGCCGGCCAGATATCCTAAATTAATTTAGCCCCATTTGTCAGCATTTGGCCCTTATCCATCTAAACCCTTCCGATACATGCACGCATCCAGATGCCTTTCAAATGTTGTCATTTCACCAGCCTCCACAACTTCCTCCGTAAGTTCATTCCATACACGCAGCACCTTCTGCATGAAAAATGCCCCTCAGCTCTCATTTCATTTTACCCCTCTCACCTTAGATATATTTCCTGTAGTTTTGGACTCGCCCACCCGGTGAAAGAAGACCTCGACCATTCACCCTATTCACATCCCTCATGTCTTTATGAACTTCTCTAGGTTCTCATCCTCCGACCCTGCAGGGAAATTTCGCCCAGCCTCTTCAGCTTCGCCCTAAAGTCCAAACCATGCAACCCTGGCAACCACATTGTGAATATTTCCTTTGAGTAAATTTACGTGGCTTTCTTTATTTCTCAATAATACTAATTAGGTTGGACAACATCAATCTATTTGAAATTGAAAAGTAAAACATGATGAGCTACAAATTTCAATTCTGTACGAAAATCAGCGGGCACGACGGCAGCGCATTGTGTTTCTATAGTGTAGTGGTTATCACGTTCGCCTCACACGCGGAACGTCCCCTGTTGGAAACCAGGCACAAGCTGTAGGGTTTGCTCCGCCATTACCAAGAACAGGCTTCTGCACTGATGTCGACAGAGCTTTCCTGTTTGCTATTCTCGTTAGCCACCCTTCTTTTGAATTTAATCGGCCATCTCTGTGGTTGTGTCGAAAAGGAATACAATTCAACTGAATTGCAGTGCTATTTTTCGTTAAGTTTCTCTCCTATCTGGTCCTGAATATGCGCTGTTTGTACTGCACAGATGGTCATCATTTTTAAACGTACACTTGGAGTGTCCTGATACTTTCTGCAGAGTAGTAGTTCTGCATTTGCTTTACGTGCAAAGGCATCCTGGTTCAATGCCAAGTAGAAGCCTGATTTTGCTGGTGTCACAGTGCACCACGGATTCCTGATTTACCCTCTCTTTCAAATGCGTCTTAAGTTAGTCTCTGAGACCCCTACTTCCCATACTGTCTGTCATGTCTCAACCTATATGAATCAAATCGAGAAGTCCTCAGTCATGTTTTGCAGTAGAGAAACATGTTGGCATTTTTTAGCGCTGGACACATTAACGTCTCATACAGTCAATGAGAATGAATGGATTTACGGACTCTGAAAAACCTCTTGACTCACGCTCTCGTAAAGTCCCTAATATTAAGGCGTGCTCTGAAATCTAAGCCATGTTGGAATCGAAGCTGAGCTAAAGACTGTCAGGCTACCAAATGACATTGTATCCATTTTGTTTTCATATCACAGAGGAGTAAGAAAATGCAAATAGCCAGGAATCAGAAAGTGAGGCACATGCGGCTCTGGTGAAGGAAATTCTATCTCATTTAGTCAGAAACAAGGGACGTGAAGGTCACTCAGAGCTTTTCACATTTAGAAGAAAGCGCAATCACGTGCTGTTAGCACCTCATTTAACATCTCTCATCGCCGTTTACGTTCTGTAAATACGTTTAGAAACTGCCTTTTGTGCATCTCCAAATAAGCACCGTGGAGATTAATAAAATATAGTGAGTCGCATTCCTTCGTTTCCCACACAGGTTTCCAACTCAGCGGCAGACGTCTGACATTTGCTCATGTCCAGGTCGGGAAAGCTCCGCAGACAAAAATGCACGGTTAAGGAGAAAGACAAGGGAAATGGCAACTCATTTCTGCATCGAGGATCGAACAGCCGCGCAATCTGATCTGTCGTTCTCGGTTTATAGTGCAAACTCAGCTTTTGAGATGGACGACTTTCTTTGAATCATTTATTCTACAAAACAGGCGTGATAACTGTAAGTATGTTGCAAGGTATCATGTAGTACACGATGGCCTGCTCAGCTTTGTGCATTTTCCCTGTAGTCCGGTGCTTTTCATGTTACGTGTAAACGCGGCAGTTCTTCTGTTTTGAGCAGAGAGAAACCATTTTCCAAAGCGAAAATCTAAATTCCAGAAATGTCGTGCAGTTCATGCTTTCTTTATCGAAGCATAACCGAAGGCAGTTTCTCAAAGATGCATTACAATTGATGCTCGACCGAGTCTCATGAGGTAAATTCAGCTTTGCATTGATGTTTGTTTTGATTGCTGGGCTATCGGTAATTGGTGGGAAATTGATATTGTAGCCGGGCATTGCCCGCAGCTAAGAAAATGTGCGAGCGGGATAGGAATCCTCGAAGCCCTTCCCTGTGCCTTCGCTGTTGTTGTGTTGCAGTAGCAACATCGGAAAATGTCATATCTGAGCAAACGGCTCGTCGTGGTCTTAGGCGCTGGATTGAGGTTCCAGTCTCTGAGGAGGCGTGGGTTATGCCGAAGCACGGTCGGGATGAGCTGCGTTTATGTTGAAAGCAACAAAATGTCTTTGCTGATCGCAAACTGATCTATGATGTGGGACAGCACAGAGCCTCCATTGGGTCAGCGTCCAGACCGCGTTTACATGGTGCAGTGGCATGGAATGTCTCCAGCATGATATCGGGAACAAACAGGCTGCACGACTGCTTCATGTTCCAGGCAAGTTGCGTTGTTCACCCTTTTCACTGAAAGCGAATGGAGATTGTTATGCCACTGCTGCTGTGAAATCAAATCCTGCATGAATTCTAATCGCAGTTATTTGCTGTGGTGGTGAAAAGGAGGGTAATTGCGATGTGAAATTTGTCTAAATTTCTCTCATCTCTCATTTCCTTCAGTTCCGTCCTGGAGAAGGGAACTGATGAGCCACCTTCTCGATCCGCTGCAATCGTTGCCGTGCAGGCACACCCGTATTGTTGATCAGAAGGGAAACCCAGCCTCTTTGAGACTGTGATTGCTAATCGCCACTTTTCATGGGCCATTCTAATCCTGTTCTTTTTTATTGCCTTATTTGAGCATTTTCCGAAAAGTGGTGTTGGACTAAACTCCCGGTATATTTGGAAGCGCAGTTTGGAATTGCCCCGCTGCCACTTGTGCGAGTGGTTCGTGACACAAACAAATCGAGGCGTCTCACAGATAGAATTCATGCTTTGGTGTGTCTGCAAGTGCGTTCGCCTTGTCATTTTTGCTTGGGCTGCGCGTTGAGACCTGTCTGTTTTGGGCTTCGCTCGATTCGTGAGGAGCTGACACAGTTATCTTCTTGCAGCCAAAAAACCTCGCGGATAGCAGTCATTGGGGTTAAAGGGGAAGGAGCCCTTCGTACCTGGGTGGGCTCGAGCCACCAACTTTCCGGTTAACAGCCGAACGCGCTAACCAATTGCGCCACAGAGACAGACGCAAGCAGGTCCTGCAAACAAACAATTAAACCGGGGATCAGCAACTGTCGCGTCGTCCGGATGGACAGCGCGAAAACAGACACTTCGGTGCACCTCGTCCATGCCGGCCAGATATCCGAAATTAATTTCGCCCCATTTGCCAGCATTTGGCCCATATCCCTCTGAACCCTTCCGATTCATACACGCATCCCGATACATTGGAAATGTTGTAATTTTACCGGGCTCCACCACTTCGTCTGGCAGTTCATTCCATACACGCACCACCTTCTGCACGGAAAAAATGGCCCTCAGGTCGCTTTTAAATTTCTGCCCCTCACTTTAATTATACGCCCTCCAGTTTTGGACTCGCCCACCGTGTGATAAAGACCTTGACTACTCACCCTGTCCATATCCCTGATGATTTTATTAACTTCTGCCAGGTCGTCCCTCAGCCTCCGACGCTCCAGGGAAAACTGCCCCAGCCTTTTCAGCCTCGCCGTACAGTCCGAAACCTGCAACCCTGGCGACGTCCACGTGAATATTTTCTGGGCAGGCCAACATGATATATTTTATTTTTCCATAATACCAATAACGCTGGACTACATCAATCTATTTGAAACAGAGATGTAAGTAAATAGCTGTGTTCTTTAACACAGAAATGATAATGACAGTTGGTGTGTGGATCATGAACCGATGTTAATGAGCCGTACATTTTGGTGCAGTCAATTTCATAATCCAAAATGAGACTACAATGCATAGAGTCAGAGATCATAGAAACCCGACCGTATCGACAGAGGCCATTC
Organism: Rhincodon typus; assembly: GCF_021869965.1. Classification (NCBI taxonomy): domain Eukaryota; kingdom Metazoa; phylum Chordata; class Chondrichthyes; order Orectolobiformes; family Rhincodontidae; genus Rhincodon; species Rhincodon typus. The sequence continues at coordinate 224 of NW_025971259.1, read as the reverse complement.
GGCCCATTGAAGCTGCACTGGCGCTCGAAGAAAAGCAAAGTTTCTGGAACAGCTCAACAGGTCCGGCAGCATCTGTGAAGAAAACATCAGAGTTAACATTGCGGGTCCGGTGACCCATCCTGAGAACCGCGAAGAGCTTTCTGAAAATCTGCATTTCCCACCGCTGAACAATCTGGTTCTGCACATCACTGCACAAGAGGGGCAATTTCCCACGGCCAATTCAC
>NW_025971258.1:0-10905 GCF_021869965.1 Rhincodon typus | reverse complement strand
CATCCAGCTCTACACCTTGTTATCTCAGATTCCCCAGCATCTGCAGTTCCTACTAACCTCATGAAACTAATTGTTCCAATATGGGTTCACTAATTGGAACGCTCCATGATTTGACCAGAATTTCCACACATGTCCTTCTAACCTTCTCCCACAGCTTGGGACTAGTTCCAAAGAAATGTATAAATGTTTTCCATTGATCTTTGACTTCAGTCTCTGTGGGAGATCAAGACAATCCCTGATGAAAATTACACCCTCTACAGTCATTTGAAATGCAGGTCCCTTCTCCGAGGGCATGAACTGAACTAAAGTGAGTAAAGATGCTTACAATTGAAGCTGACACCAGCTCAGTTTTCCCATTGAGTTATCTCAGAGCTGGCTCTAGTTCATTTGAAACAAATGAGATGGTGCTGGTGTTAACATAACAGCAATCAGCAAATTGTAACGCCTGTCGTGTACATTGCTTCTTCTCACATATTATAATCCTTCCTTCACCGTTCTCCAAAAATGACTGCTGGTGAGATTTATACACAATTATATCTGGCTTTCTATTTACAGAGGCAGCAATTTTGTTATTCTGTGGATCTGATTTAATCATAAATGCTTGAATTCTGCCAGGAGGAGGGATAGGGAGCGAATCCCCGTCTCAGAGACGATCGGAAGATTTAAAACATTTCCGGATTCGTGTGACATTTGAATGTTGCTGCGGATATCAAATTGGTGTTTCCTGCCACCAGACTGGCAAGTCCTGCGTCTGGATCAAGGGCAGCTGTTGCCAGAGGATACCAGTATGGTTCAACAGCCAACCATAGGCAAGGTGGTGATACAGTGATTAATACCACTGGTCTAGAAATCCAGAGCCACAGGCAAATATCCTGTGGCCTGGTTTTGAATCTCATTATAACAGATAGTGAAATTTGAATTCAATAATTAAAAGCTAGCCTGATGGCAACCTTATAACCATTGACAAGTTTCGTCCTAAAACCCACTCGGTTCACGAATGTCCTTTGGGATGGAAATCTGCTGCTCTTATCTGGTTTGACCTACATAAGTTTCCAGACCAACAGCAACATGGCTACTTCTCAATTGCCCTCTGAAATGGCTGGGCAAGACAGATGGACAACAAATGTTTGCCAGCACCCACCTCCCATACTAAGATTTAAAAACAGAAGTACGCTCACCATGGAATATTAAATTGACCCTTCCCCGCCTGTGCGTTTGTGGAATTTTCTGTGAATAACGATCAACAGCAGTACGAAGGCCTGTCTGAATGATTACTGAAAGAAAATATCTAAGAGACATGAATTTTAAATGAATATTGCACCCACCTTGTGAACACACAGACGTTTGAAATGCCTTTTAGCTTGCAGGCCTAGCCAACATCTTTTATAAAGGGCTGGGCTGTGTGTCATCTTTGCGGCGGGTTCTCTCCTGTTACTATGTTATTCCATCAGGTTTTAATGAATGTGTTGAACAGGCAAGCTTCCAGATTGCAAAATGCCCTTTCCTCCACACTTTTACCCACAGATATCCAAACTGCTTGAGATCAGAGCCAGAACTATATTACATAGATAGAGTCATAGGGCTATAGAGATGTATAGCACAGAAACAGACCTTCCAGTTCAACTTGTCCATGCAGACCAGATATCCTGAACTAATCTAGTCCCATTTGCCAGCATTTGGCCCATATCTCTCTAAACCCTTCCTACTCATGTACCCGTCCAGATGCCTTTTAAATGTTGTGGAGATGCCAGTGTTGGACTGCAGTGGAAAATGTCAGAAATCTCACGACACCAGGTTATAATCCAACAGGTTTATTTTAAGTGTTGTAATGATGCCAGCCTCTAGCAGCTCATTCCATACACGCACCCACCCTCTACGTGAAAAAGTTGCCCCTCAGGTCCCTTTTACATTTTTCCCCTCTCACCTTAAACCTACGCCCCTCTAGTTTTGGACTCCCCTGTCCTATTCATTGACTATTCACCCTATCCACACCCCTAATGATTTTATAAATTTCTGTAAGACCACACCACAGCCTTTGATGCTCCAGGAAAAACAGTCCCAGCCTATTCAGCTTCTCCCTTTAACTCAAACCCTCCAACCCTGGCAACATCCTTGTAAGTCTTTTATTAGCCCTTTCAAGTTTCACAATTTCTTTCCTTTATTTCATAGAACCCCTACGGTGAGGAAGCAGGCCATTCGGCCCATCAAGCCCTCCAACAGCATCCCACCCAGACCCATCTCCCTAATCTATCCCTGTAACCCTGCATTTCCCATGGCTAATCCACCTAGCATACACATCCTTGGGCATTATGGGCAATTTTACTATGGCCAATTCACCTAATCTGCACATCTTTGGACTGTGGGAGGAAACTGGAGCACCCGGAGGAAACCCACGCAGACACGGGGAGAATGTGCAAACTCCATACAGTCACCTGAGGGTGGAACCAAACCTGGGTCTCTGGTGCTGTGAGGCAGCAATGCTAACCACTGAGCCACTGTGCCACCCCTCTATCTCTACATCTTTCCAGATTTCTGCAACATTTCCAGTCATTTCCCATTATCAACAAAAAGGTGAATGCAAACCTCTCACCGCTAATGAAGTTGAAGGGATTTTGTGAGGTGAGAACTCAGTTCACACCAGGGCTGTCAACCGTGGCTTGACAAATTTCTGGAAATTTGATCATGTGGCATTCAATCATGAGACAATTATAAATAAGGTGATGTTTAATCAAATGACATTTGCCTGTTGCTTGCCAATATTATTGCGACATCCTTGAGTTTCACTCCCATTAAGTCTCAATGAAATATTCAACTTTTGTTTCATATTAAAGTGGATAATATAATTTATAAACCACAGAAAGATTGCAACATGATGGAAATTCTAAATAAAAAAGCCCTCCTGTGTTTTTTCTCCAATATTGATTGCAATGTGAGACACCAGGCAAATTCCATTAATTCATCAAAGATTCCATTGAAATAAGCAACTTCCAATTAAATACCTACAATTTTAGAATGATTTACAATTTGCAGTAAATTATATAAATAACAAATAAAGTTTATGACATTTTACAATTTGCAGCAAATCATATAAATAACAAATAAAGTTGATAACATTTTACAATTTGCAGCAAATTATCAAGTGACAAATACATTTAATAATATTTCACAGCACACAATAAGCAATGAAAGTAATAAATGAAACCAAAGCCTCACTTAATTCAATTTAACTGATTTCACATCCCATTACAGGAGCACAGCTTTAGTGAGTTGCAGGCTCAAGTCTGAGGAAGGAGCAGCCAAGCCATGTCAACTCCGAGAGCAAATCACATTGTACAACGGCATACATCAGAAAGAGTTTGTTTCTCTTTCTTTCTCAATGCTTCTCTCTCCTCCCTCTCCCAGTTTGACATTCTGTCTCTTTCTCTCTCTCTCTGTCTCCATTCCTTTCTTGTTCCCTCACTCAATTGTTCACTCAGGATTCTCAAGGCTAACAATCCAATAAGGCTTGTTATAAGAGGAATTGGAGCAAGAGTAGGCCATCCGGTCTGTTAGGCCTGTTCGTTAAGACTGTGGCTGATCTTTCCGTTGACTCAGCTCCACTTACCTGCTTGCTCACCCTAACCCTTAATTCCTTTACTGTTCAAAAACCTATCTATCTTTGCCTTAAAAACATTCAACCAGGTAGCCTCAACTGCTACACTGGGCAGGAAATTCCATGCATTCACAACCCTTTGAGTGAAGAAGTTCGTCCTCAACTCAGCCCTAAATCTGCACTCCCTTATTTTGAGGCTATGTCCCCTAGTTCCAGTATTTGTACAGAGGATTTGCGATGTATGATTTCCCCTGTGCCCAGATATTGTCGAGGGGCATCATGCTGCCTGCTCACCACTCTAATTGTTGCATGTAAGCAAACTCAATAATTGGCGGTCATGTAGCCATTGTTGATTATCGTAAAGACTCTTGGGTTTCCTAATACCATCTATGCACAGAAGTTAGCCATCCTAACTCAGTCAGACCCACATTTATGTGGTTTAGGCCTAGCTTCCCTCTAAAATGCCCAAGCAAACCTTTCAGTTCAAGGGCTACTAGAGATGGACAACAAAAAGCTCAAGAAGAGAAGAAATATTTGAGAAGGGACAGGCACAGGATCAAGGTCAGATTACAGAATGTAAATACGATGGAGGGAACCACATGAAAGAGAAGGATGAGACTGCTGGAGGGAGGTTGAATGATAATTACTTACTAACATTACAAACAAGGAACAAGAGTAGGCCGCTCCACCCTTCGAGCTTGCTCTACCATTCAATAAGATCGTGGCTGATCTGATTTTAACCTCAATTCTACATTCCAGTAATTTCCCCGATAATTTTTCATTCCCTTGGTAATCAAAAATCTATCTACCTCTGAATGAAAAATATTTAAAGATTCTGCATCCACTGCCTTTTGAGGAAAGGAATTCCAAAGACGCACTACTCTCTGAGAGAAAAAAAATGTTTCCTCAAGAGGTAAAGTCCTTTCAATATCCACCTGATCAAGTCCCCTCAGGATCTTATATGCTTCAACTAAGTCCTCTGACTCTCCTAAACTCCAAAGGATACAGGCCTAGCCTCTCTAGGCTTTCCTGATTCTGGTGAATCACTCTCCGCTATTGGGTAAGTCAGCTCCACCTGCTCCAAAGGTAATAATTGGTTTGTGATTGCTTGAATGATGACTGCAGAAAGAGAACATCAAAGGAACGTGAAATCTTACATAGACGTTAGAGCTTCATGCAACAGCATGAGCTGTGTGGACCTGTGTTAAGTGACTCAGGACGGTCACCCAAAAATGAAGCCCTTGAAAGTAATCTTAAGGCTACATGATGGACCAATGATCATCTCAAGGGATCAAATGAAGCTAAACGCCTATTGCCTAATGAAAAGAATGAAGATCTGAATTTCCAGATAGCAGATATTCAACAAAATCCACTCACCTCAGCTAAACCATGTCTAAATTTTGCACTGCCAATCCTACATATGTCAAAATAAATGTGCAGGATAACTGCAGGACATTACGCCGCTGAACAGATCCAAAAAGAAACAAAAAAAGAAAGAGAAAATAGGAGCAGGAGTAGGACATTCAGACCTTCAAGCCTGTTGTGGTATTCAATATGATCATGGCTGATCATTCAACTTTCTACCCTGTTCCTGTTTTCACCCCCATCCCTTTAACCCCAAGAACTCCGTCTTGAAAATGTTCAATGTTTTGGCCTCAACTGCTCTTTGTGGCAGAGAATTTCACAGGCTCCCCACTCTCTGGGTGAAGAAATTTATCCTTATCTCAGTCCTAAATGTGCCCTTAGACTGTGTACCCTGGTTATGGATTCCCTGGTCATTGAGAATACCCTTCCTGCATTTATTCTGTCTAGTCCTGTTAGGATCTGGTTGGTTTCAATGAGGATTCCCCCTTCATTCTTCTAAACACCAGTGAATATAGTCCAAATGATTCAGTCTCTCTTCATAGGTCAGTCCTACCATCACAGTAATCAGTCTGGTAAATCTTCATTGCGCTCTCTCCATAATCAAAGCATCCTTCCTCTGGTAAGGAGACCAAAACTGTATAAAACTGCACTCCAGGAATCGTCACAGCCAAGCCCTGTACTATAGTAGCAAAACATCCCAGCTCCTGTACTCGAATCCTCTTACCATGAAGGCCAACATACAAGTTGCTTTCCTGACTGCCCTGCTGCACCTGCAATGCTTACTTTCAGCAACTGGTGCCCAAGGACACCCAGGTCCCAGTGCATCTCCCACTTTTCAGAATTTATTACCATTCAGATAATAATCTGCCTTCTCGTTTTTGCTACCACTGTGGATAACCTCACGTTTATCCACACTATACTTCATCTGCCATGCATTTGTCCACTTACTCAACTTGTCTAAATCACACTGCAGCATCTCTGCACCCTCCCACAGATATTACATTTAGTTTCCTCATTTAGAACATAACTATATATTGTGAACAGCTGGGGTCCAAGCACCGAACCCTGCAGTACCTCACTAATCACTGCTTGCACTCAGAAAGGCACCTGTTTGTGCCTACTCTTTGCTTCTTGTCTGCCAACCAGCTCTCTACCCATACCCTCTATCCATGTCAGTACACTGCCCCCAATCCCAAGCTCTTTAATTTTATGTGCTAATCTCCTATGCGGGACCTTATCAAAAAACTTTTCTGAAGATTCAAGTAAACCATATCTACTACCTTCTCCTGATCATGTCAGGGTTGGAGGGTTTGAGCTATAGGAACAGGCTGAATAGGCTGGGGCTATTTTCCAGGGAGCATCAGAGGTTGAGGGGTGACCTTATAGAGGTTTATAAAATCATGAGGGGCATGGATAGGGTGAATAGTCAAGGTCTTTTCCCCAGAGTTGGGAAGTCCAAAACTACAGGGTATAGGTTTAAGGTGGGAGGGGAATCCAAAACTACAGGGGATAGATTTAAGGTGAGACGGGAATGATTTAAAAGGGACCTGAGGGGTAACTTTTTGATGCAGAGGGTCGTACGTGTATGGAATGAGCTGCCAGAGGAGGTTGAGAGGCTGGTACAATTACAACATTTAAAAGGCATCTGCATGGGTATATGAATAAGAAGGGTTTAGAGGGATGTGGGCCAAATGCTGACAAGTGGGACTAGATTAATTTAGGACATCTGGTCAGTATGGATGAGTTGGACCAGAGGGCCTGTTTCCATGGTTTACAGCTCTATGATTCTAACTCTACTAGTTACACTCTCAAGAAATTCCAGTAGACCCGTGAAAAATTGATTTCCCTTTTGTAAGTCCATACTGACTCTGTCTGATTCTGTCACTGCTTTCCAAGTGATCTGCTATTAAATCTCTTACAACAGACTCAAGCATTTGATCCACTCTCAATGTCTGGCTGATGTTTAATCTTGGATGATTTCCTGGTGAATTTCATTTCAAAGTAGAAGAGAACCTGAAACCAAACCAATACCTGCCAAGGCGTGTTCCAGGTGACCCTAAGGCCTGCCTGAAAGTCAAGATGGATGAGCTGGAATTAAAGGGAGTGATGAAGAAAGTGACAACTCCTGCAGATGGAGTTAGCAGCACGGGAGAAGTGAAAAACCTGGGAAGCTGAGAATATGCATAGATCTGAAGGATCCCAATAAGTCTTCAAAGAGATCACTCTACATCTCGCTAACCATTAAAGAAATGTTGTTATACCTTGCCAAGACAAAGGATTTTACTATCCTTAATGTGAAGGATATTCTAACAAGTGAAGATGAATGAAAACAGCATTTTGCGCACCATATGGACACTTTCTGTAGCTACATATTGTCATGAGTATGGATTATAACCTCAGATCAACGCTGGACATATCAAACTACAATTGCGGCATTTAACTCAAATGGACATTGAGCTAAAAGTTGATTGCAGGTATAAATTCAGTGGCTGCCTGGGTTGAGAGACTGTAGTAAGTCACACCTGATAAGGTGTCCAAGGAGCTTCAAAGGGAAAGAATGTGTTACAAAACTGAACTTCTAATCTCCTGGAAGTATCTCAGACTGTAAATATGTTGCTAAAAATAGGTTGCAGTCTGGGCAGAAGATCTTTTTTTCTCTCTTCTCTCAGGGATATAGCAGAGAGGGGAATGTAAGCAACCTTCAGTCTTGGTCTGTTGTGACATTACATCTGAGTGCGTAGACTAGTACACTGTGATGGTCGTAGCTCAGCTCTGACAACAGCCATGCACTGCAGACATATTCATAAAAGGAAACAACTCTTCTCACTCACTCTAAACATTGCTAATGAACCACTGCTGAAAGGAATCAGAACAAAAGAATTTTCATCAGTCTAAAAAGCCACAGATCCCTAAATTGACTTTTCAACAACTATGAACATCAATGGAACTGGTCATATGCACTACAACATTCAATTATCCACTCTTTTGAACAATGAGAGACTGGTGCCTTTATTTAACTTTTGCTTTAAAGGACTCAGCTTTTGTTTCTCATCGTTGGATGTCTGAGCATGTGTGTTCATTGTCTTATCTTTCTCACATTCGTTAGCAATAATTTTGTTAAGTTTAGAAAGCTTGGTGGTATTGCCTCTTTTTAAAACCTAAGTTCATTTGGGCCTGGAGGAAAGGCAAGGAATTATTTTATTTTAAAATTAACCTTGTGGGGGCCAATGGAGGTGACAAGTGAATAAGCAAGGAGAGTGTTATCTCTCTTCACCCAGGAGCCTAATGTTTGGAGTTATCTTGTTGGGAACCAGACAAACTAGGGAACCTTGTTAGGATGCAGGCCATAATGAGATAGTTGTGTTTGCTGCTTGGCATTTCTATGGCTCCAGAACAATTTCAGTGTAGACAGCATATGATATTTAGTGACCTTCCTGGAATGGAAATGATCATTGATGGCCTGGTAAACTATGGTTGAGGGGATATGTTGGAAGAAGTCATTACAGACCATGATGAGAATATAGTGAGACAGCTTAGAGGGAGCTCAGTAGGTGAACCTGGAGCTGAAGAAGAAAAAATATGCAATTAAAGAACTAATTGATAAAATTGAGTATATTAGTGATGTATCATCAGCAAAATAACTCCCTGACAAGGTGAGAGCTGAAATGATACAGCAAGCAACAAATGTGGAAGTGATGCTGCAATTTGTCAGATTTGTAAAGTAGCTAGCAAAATTCATGCTTAATTTATGACCTGAATTAAACCTCTGTGTAAACTCATTCTTAAGTTTGCACAGTGGTATTAGGACATAGAACAATAAGCCCAATTTCACTCACATCAAACAGTGAATGATGATAATGCAAGTGCTGAGGCACTACAGTGTTAACAGTGGAGTCATGTTGCAGTATGAAGCCAGTGAGAGCAGGGAACAGTCTCCTGCAGCAAGGACAACCAGTTTCATTTGCATCCAGGCCATTACCACAAAATAAGCAATGTTTCCTGGAGCTGGAGATGATGCATCACTCCTGGAATGAGCAGATGCCTGATGAACAGCCAACAACAACTCTTACGGCTGCCATTTAAAGACCCAAAAGCTGTAAAGATTGTAGGGGAAATTCATGTGTTGGGACAGAACAAAGCCGGCCAAACTAGAAAGACAAACAAATGTTGCTTTAAGAGGTGTATTTTGTCCTGATTTTGTGTTTATGAAGAAAGATTTTAAGACAGAGGTTCGCACTGTTTATTGAGATCCCCTAAAGTAAATAGCTTGTGAGGCCTTGGGGTTTTTCTTAAAGTAGGAACAATAGAAGCAGCATGAATGGGTGAGGTAAGCTCCCTCAGAACCAAAAGTTTTAGTTTTAGTTTTTCAGTCAAAGTAGCTGAGGTCTTGAAGCTGGATGTGATAGATATTATCCCTCTCTCTGTCACAGTTAAATGCTGGGGTTTTCTTCCTGCAGCTAGAAATTGTACATGAGACAATCTGTTTTACTGATTTTGCATTTTATTAAGTTTGTTTTTGGGGATGTTACTATATTGGAACAGTTACTTTTTATTAGTTAAGTAATCTATTAATCTGTTAAATTTTCCAACAGAATTAAGTTGTTCTAATTTTTCCTTTTTCGTATGTTAATTGTAGCATATGAATAAAAAATGTTTTGCTTCAAATCTGGTTGTTTGACCAATTGAATTGCATCCGGAATCAATAAGGAAAATGTAGGGTTTAGGCTATCTCCTTAATATATTTTGAGGAGATTTGGTCTGGTCCGTAACATGTTCCTGAGTAATATTTTTCTGATAGATAATGTGTGGCTTTCTTTTTTAATGAAAACAGGGATGTTTGAATAACTGCATTTGGCAAAAAGTAGTTGGGAAAGTGCATTGATTCTCAAACTCCACTACTCCTGGAGTCATAACACAAGTTAATGATCGAATCAAAACTTGCAAAGATCCTGATTTACCTGTACATTGGAATCAAGCTAACAGAAAATACTGACCAGGTTTGTGTAATTAATGAGATCAACTGTTGACTACAAATTCATTAATTTTAATTTCACGTAAACAGATATAAATCTTCAACATATGATTTTACAAGTTAAAATTTTAACTCCGAGATAGTAGGAACTGCCGATGCTGGAGAAGGGTCTAGACCCAAAACGTCAGCTTTCCTGTTCCTCAGATGTTGCTTGGCCTGCTGTGTTCATCCAGCTTTACACCTTGTTATTTAAAACTTTAACTCCCTTCCTTTTAAAACCCTCAAACACACATAAAGACAGACACAGACAAAGAAAAAGCATTGGTTTAATGAGTGGAGGGATAAAGAAAACACTGGGAGACACATTTCAATAATACCACTGCACAGGGTTTGCTGAGATAATCTTTATGGCTTGCCAGGACTTTCTGTTCTTCAATTTCTTTCCTCCAGGCTCCTTCACTTCTTCACAGGAGGCACAGGAAACTGCTACTGTCTAAGTTACTCAATAAAAGCAATAGCTTACACTAAATGGCTTTCTTCAGGTTCCAAGTATTTTCCTGCAGAGAGACAGAAAGACCACATAGACAACCTACCCCTCCAGCAGTGTGAAGATTTCTCCCCCTATCATTCACAAACTCTTCGGCATTCCAGGGACCAATCAGAGGGCTGTCATTGGCTGATGGCCATTGGCACCCATGCCCACGGCTGGTCACAATTGCACAGACCCATCAGCTGCTTGTTACAAGCCACTGGGTGCACATACAACCCAGTGCTGTGTGATTTACAAACATCCTCACCGCTGTATGAGCAATGCAGCAGCATGGATTCTGCACACAATGAATTCCAGTCACTTGCCTTTTTCTTCACAATCAAAATATAGTAAATAAAATTATCCAGTCCTTTTAACATTGTGGCTTTCCACAATTAGGTTGTGTGTGTGTGTGTGTGTGGTGTGTGGTGTGTGTGGTGTGTGTGT
>NW_025971257.1:0-10907 GCF_021869965.1 Rhincodon typus | reverse complement strand
ACCTGTTCTTCCTCCCACCTATCCCCTCCTCCCACCTCAAGCCGCACCTCCATCTCCTACCGACCAACCTCATCCTGCCCCCTTGACTTGTCCGTCCTCCCTAACTACACTCACCTTTACTGGCCCCATCCCCGCCTCTTCAACCTGTTTGTTTCCTCTCCACCTATCCTCTCCTCTATCCTTCTATCCGCCTCCCACTCTCTCCCTATTTATTTCAGAACCCCCTTTTCTGATGAAGGGTCTAGGCCCGAAACGTCAGCCTCTCTGCTCCTAGGCCTGCTGTGTTCATCCAGCCCTGCACCTTGTTGTCTCAGATTCTCCAGCATCTGCAGTTCCTACTATCTCTACATTAATGACTGTTTTGGTGCCGGCTAATACTCCCACCAGGACCTTAAAAATTTTGTTGATTTTGCCTCCACTTTCCCATTGTCTATTTCCAACACTTCCCTTCACCTCTCCATCTCCGGGAATAAACATTCCACTGTCATACACTACAAAGTCACAGACTCACATTGCTACCTTCACTACAGCTGTTCACCACCACACGTCCTGCAAGGATTCCATCCCATTCTCCCATTCCTCAGACTACATCATACTGGTTCAGATATGCCACCTCCCAAAACAGTGCAGCTGACATTACTTCCTTTTTCTATAACTGTTGTTTCTTGTCCACCGTAGTTGACAGAGCCCTCAACCACATCCGACCTATTACCTGTGCCTCTGCCCTTGCCCCCTCCCATTGCAACAGCATGATAGGGTCACCCTTGTTCTCACTTTTTAAACCCTGACAGCCTCCTAATTCAGAGGATCATTCTCCACCATTTCAGACAACTCCAGCAGAATGCCACCACCAAGCATATCTTCCTCTCACTCCCCCATCTGCATTTCACAGGGATTGTTCCCACTAGGGCACAGCAGTCCATTCTTCGACCACCAATACTTCCCCCTCCACCTTCCAAGGCACATTCCCATGTAACCACAGAAGGTGTCCCCTCATCTCCTCCCCCTGCTTACCATCCAAGGCCCTAAACAGTCTTTACAGGTGAAGCAGCATTTCACCTGTATCTCCTCCAATCTTGTTTATTGTCATCACTGCACCCAATGTGTCCTACACTACATTACAGAAACTAAATGCAGACTGGTGACTGCTTTACAGAACACCTACAGTCTGTTGCAAGCATGACCCCAATGTTCCCATAGCTGGCCATTTTAACACAGCATCTTGCTTGCATGTTCACTTGTCTGTCCTCAGCATGCTGCAATGCTCTAGCAAATCACAGCACAAATTGGAGGAGAAAAATCTCATCTGCAAGCTAGGCAGTTTACAACCTTCTAGACTCAGTATGGAGGTCAACACCTTTAAATTGTGAATGCATTCCTTTCTTTTAGCTTTGTTACATTCTGTTACCTGCTCACCTCTTACCTGACCCCAGTGGTCTTGTCTGTTCTTTCCAGTCTGGCAGTTAGACACAGCACTGTTCTGCCCTTCCCAAATTCTGATCACTTAATCTGAACTATCAACATCCTTTCTTCCCCCAGCACTCCAACCACCCCACACCTCACCCCAATATTGCATAAATACTTCCCCTCCCCATCTTTAGTTCTGAAAAAGAGTTGTCTAGTCTCAAAACACTAGCTTGCTCCCGCTCGGTGGATGCTGCCTGACTCACTGTGATCCCCAGCATTTTTTTTGAATCGAGTAGAGAGTCTTGGGGGAAGTGGGTAATAGGGAATTTCAGATGAGAGCAGCTTTCCCTAATTTAGTCAGTCACAGGATAGGTGCAAGTAGGGTCCTATGTCAGAGATGCTGACTAGGCCCATAAGTAATTAGACATAATTGTCCTAAACCTACTGGGATTTACTGGTGGCTCAGATTTTGGATTCATCTAGGTTACCCATGACTTCCAAAGGCTATCCAGCAAATCTTACCAGGTTTCTTGAATAATCTCCCAGAAAAAGTGGCAAACGTCAGACCATCACTTGTGGACAAGCATAGTGCCCAATATGAAGGGAAGGAGTGAGGTGGTCAGGTTCTAAAATTTGCTTCTTGCTATTGCATATGGACACTCCCTTCTTTGCAACCCCAATCCTGCCCTATTCACTTTTCTTCAGGATCCAGTGCAATCCTCTAGGTGGAACTCACAGCAACAGTGGCAGCAGCCAACATTCCTGAAAGACAATTAATTCTTGGTATTCTCTTCCTCTAAGAAGATTGAATACATTCAGTGACCCAGTCTCCAAATTTGAGATGGACAGATCTTTAAACTAATAGGGAATCAAGGGTATGGGTACTAAACAAAAGACAAAGATCAGGTTAGCCGTAAACTTATTGAATGCTGGAGGAGGCCCAGAATAGCCTTCTGTTGATCCTATTTCTTCTTTTCAACCCAATATTTGGACAGCTAATTCAGTCATCTGTGACAACTTCCTAAAATAGTTGTTTGGACTTTGTATATCTGACAGCAGTGAGAGGACGTACATTTCTGCCCACTTGTAAACCTTCAATGGAAATCAGGCTATCTTGAAAAGAACATATGCTCATTTGTTGCAAAAAAATTAAGAGTAACCTAATGCATGTCTGGCTCATGTTTACCCTCTGGACAGTCCAATGTTGACACCTTTTTAGATCTATTTACAAATTGAGACATTACAACATACACAAACTACTAGACTCGTACCTCACCACACACTTAGTCTTTAATGGTCAAGTATACAAACAGATCAATAGCACACCCACAGGGTCACCCATCACAGAGGCAGTCCTGCAAAGACTAGAACACACTGCCCTCCCCACATCAACCTAAACTCTGGATCCAGTACGTATACATTGACAACACATTTGTTGTCATTAAATGCACCACACTAGAAGAGACCCAACACATTAACAGGGATTAAATTCCTGAGAGAAGAAGAAACCAACATGCAGCTTGTTTCTGGACATCAGAGTTTAACTTATGACAGACCTCAGTATACAGGAAAGCAACCCACACTGACCAAATCCTCAACTTCCACAGCAACCACCCCAACATCCACAAACAAAGCTGTATAATGACAACACTATTTAAACAGGCCACCACTCACTGCAACACACCAGAACTACACAGTAAAGAGGAAGAGCACCTATACAAAATCTTCACTATGAAGAGATATCCCCAAAACTTCATCCACAGGTGCCTACTAAATAGACAACAACAAGGGGACACAGTACACCCCAACACACTACCCTACATCAAGAACATATCAGAACTAACAAGGAGACTCCTACAACCACTAGGAATCATAGTAGCTCAAAAGCCCACAGCTATGCTATAACAAACACAAGGATTAAAGACCCCATTCACACAACATGCAGAACCAACATAGGTTTACAAAATACCATGCAACCAACATTACATCAGACAAACAGGAAGGGAACTAGCCATCAGAAAACATGAACATCAGCTAGCAACAAAACACCACAACAAACATTCCTTAATATCAGTACACTTGGACAATTAAGGCCATCAGTTTACCTGGGACAACATAACCATAGTAGCCCAAGCCAAACATACATGCGCAGGAATTCCTAAAGGCATGGTTCTCAACCTGTAATGCAATCAATAAACATTGAGAATTGGACCCCATATACAAATCCATACAGAGCAAAACTGGAAATGACACTACTCACCATACCAGACCAGACAGTATAAACTCCAAGCAGAGTAGAACAACATCACTGAGTCCCCACTGATGATGTCCCCTAGCATGGTGACAAAACATCTGAAAAACAAGCAAGTCAACAACCCCACCCACAACCCAAGCTACAAATTTTTGCTAAACAAACAAAAAAAAAAACACTTTAATTACAAAATCTCTAGCTACTTGCTCTACAGTCCACCAATAATCTGAATAAGCACCTCTTTTTAAAAGTAGTTTCTAATCAAGATGTTCAGAGAAGTTATTATACACCTCTGGAACTAGCAGGACTTGACCCCAGGTCTCCTGGCTCAGAGGGAGGGCCATTATTATTGCACCACAATACCTCAAACTATCTTAGTTATACTTTTTTAAAAAAATAATAATTCAACAAAGAACAACCACATAAAGAAGTGCAGTGACAAAAACAAAACTTTTTAGGCAGACTATTAAGCCAAATGCTAGTAATAGAACTGATTCCAATCCCTATAACCTCCACTAGCTCTGGAACTCTACGTGTCTCTTTATACTACTTTGAGTACCAGTAAAGACCAATGAAACAAATTAACTAATTCATATAATGATAGGCTCTTAAAGGAACATTGCAACAAAGGTCAAATCTTCACTGGAAACTTAAAAAATTAAATTAAAATGCCATTCACAGAGGTGATGATACAATCTAGTACCTGTGACACTCAGCAGTCACAGAAGGCTAAAAGTGACCCTTGATAATTTTGAGAGAACAGTTAAACAACCAAACTAAGTAACAAATTGACAACCCTTAAAGGGGCACTGTAACATAAAGAAAACTTTAAAGGAACCTGACAAATTAATGTTTCCTTTCTTGGGCTGATGATTAACTCTGCCCCTGTGGTGCCCAACAGTCACAGGAGGATAAGCTTCTTTATATATGTTTATGTAAGATATGATGTGAAGCTGCCAGTGGGGTGAACAAACTCAGAAGCCACATGACACCAGGTTGTAGTCCAACTGGTTTATTTGAAATCACAAGCTTTTGGAGTGTAGCCCCTTTATCAGCTGAAGTGAGAGAGAAGCACACAGACACAGAATTTATAGGCAGAGAGATCAAGGACAGAGAGATCAAAAGATTAGACAAATGGTGTGAGTGGAATAATTAGTCTCTGCAGGTGATCAAAAGCGTCAGATGGTATGACTAAAGTGTCAACAGCTGAATAGTAAGTGATGGGGATGACCTATAATCCAATTAAATGAGGCAGAGAGATAATTAGAAAAGATTAAAGATAAGGTGGTTCTGGAGACAATCCATATGACTGGAACAAAATGATAGGTATAAGAATCACAAGCCAATGGTCTAACCAAAGTAATAAGTAATCCAAAATTGTACAAACTAATTAATGTAGAAACATCATAAAAAATTATCAAAATTGTGTCAAAACAGGACAGTGAGGAAGATTTTACAGACACAGAACAGTGTGGTGGAGTCACACGTAGCACGACATGAACCCACGATCACAGTTGAGGCTGTCTTCATGGGTACGGAACATGGCTATCAGTTTCTGCTTGACGATTCTGCATTGTTGTATATCTCCAAGGCCACCTTGGAGGACACTTACCCGAAGATCGGAGGCTGAATGTCCTTGACCGCTGAAGTGAAGTGACTTCTGACTTTATGTAAAATATGAGTTCTCTCCCTCCACTTGCACTCACTTAACCTCAACTTATATAATTAAAAGCACCAAAACACCAGAACTACTCTTGGAGAGATGGTAGGAGGCAACAGCTTGCTCAAAGTTAAATTCAGTATATACAGCCTCTATGAAGTGTGTTTGTGAAAACCTAGTGACCTGAGAGACTACTATACTGCCACAATCAGGCCCTCTTTGTAAAAGTTTCAAGGAGCTGCTGGATATCAGTATTGGTGAGTGAATAGATTTCAGTCTGGTTGCTGCTTTATGACACTCTTTTGATTCACAGTCAACCTCTGTTTTCTTCAGGCTATGTGGTTATATTCATGCAATCACTTTCCCAATAGATGTTCGACCCGTGGATTGATTTATACTTTTAATACACCAAAGTTACTAAAGCTGCTTCATGATTGGAAATTGGACAGGACCAGCAGCAAATGGAATTAGGGAAGGTAACTCAGATTCATTTTAAAACAAAAAGAGTGATTTAGTGCACAAGTGATAAACAGGAAGTTTTAATATATTTATAATATAATTGGATTTTCAAGATAAAATTACACTTCAGCATATGCAGCTGCTTCTTGTGAACTACAAATGTGGAAATTGGAACCTGCTCCCTTTTCCTGCACAGCCCCCGGTGAAAATGACAGTTGCTGTTTGGGATGCTGGGATGTCCAGGATTCAAGAATCTGGAGTCATTTTTATATTGACACAGAGGCTGTCCATCATTGTGGAATTTCAGGTTATTGCGTTCCACAGGAAAAACTTCATTTAGTAAGAGAAAACTTAATTATAATTAGAAAACCTCTCACAGTAGTTTTAACCTGCTTCTTTAAATACACTGGAATGTATATTAGTTGAGAATGTAGAGTCAGGATATTTTCCAATTCCACAAGGCTCACCTGAGTAAATGTACCCAGGGAATTTGGATTTCCTGGGTGGCAGGTTGGATGACACTGGAAAGAGTGAAGGGATAGGATGTCTTGGCAAACCAAGGAATGCAGGAGGTTGAGGTGCAATCTGGGAGAAGTTTATAAGATTGTAATGGCATGGATAGAATGGAAAGTATGGAGCTTTTTCCCAGGGTTGAGAGGTCAGTTACTTAGGGATACAGATTCAAAGTGTGCAGTGGGGTTGCTTAAAAGAGATGCGCAAGACAAGTTTTTCACACAAAGTGCGATGAATGCCTGGAGTGCAGTGCCAGAGGAGGTGGTGGAAGCAGACACAATAGGATCATTCAAGAAACACCTGGACGATTACATGATTAGGAAGGGAATAGAGGGATACAGATCCTGTAAGTGAAGACAGTTTTAGTATGGAAAGGCAAAATGTGTCAGCGCAGGCTTGGAGGACCAAAGGGCCTGTTCCTGTGCTGTACTGTACTTTGTTCTTTGTTCTTTAAACCAATATTGAGTTAGTTACTTCTTAAAAGGTGATTAAAATAAGGAGCAGTCCTCCAGCCCTTACACCCACACCCCCAACCCAACTCATGTCAACTTATACCCCTTCCCCTTTGCCACCTCCAGGACTTCTCATGCTCTATGTTGACCTCTTCCCTCCATCGACAGCCTGACCCCTCAAACCCTCAATTACCATCCTATGCCACTCTACATAATTGCATAGCACTTCCTATTTCCCCTGCCAATACGTGCCCCAGTCAGCTGATTTGTGCTTTATAACCCTCTGCCAACATAGATTCAAATCATGCCAAATCATGCCCAACACCCTTTGTCATTAGTTCTTCCATGTTATCTTACTTAATATCCACCTTGGGAGGACCTCTTATCTATGCTGACATAAAATCAAATTATGCCTTTTGATGACATCATCGTCTTAAAAAATATATTTTGTAAGAAGAAATTCAGTGTATTGAAATTCCTTCACCTAATTTCTTACACAAACAATCATTCCATTCCCTTCCCATATGAAAATAAATGTTTCACTTAAATACTTAATCTCTTCATGAAAATAAAAATTTAAATTCGATATCCGCTTGGAATTTTCAATCAAACTGTCCATTTAATAGATATCTCACTTCTATAATGTTAGGTTGTAAAGTCAGTCTTGCAGCAAAAATCCTATAATGATAACTCTCAGGGTTTTGTCAACATAAAGTACTGATTTTTTAAATACCACACTTTTCAAAAAACATTAAAGATCTGCAGAATTAACCTCCATGATAGCTTTGAGTATTCCAATGAGTTTTGTAACGTCTAATGATATTTGACAGTTCCAGTGGATTTTAGCAGTTTTTTGGTATGTTGCAATGTATTTAACTACTTGATAGTTTCTGAACAGATTTGACAGGTCTTTGACAGGTTTGACCATTCTTGGAGAGCTTGACAGTTCTTTGACATCATAGAAGTTTTCTGACAGCTTTGACCATTTCAATTAGTTTATGTAATTTTTTTGCACACACATCTCTACTTCAAAAAATCCCAAGGGGTAACTCACCTCTTCCAGAGGGCACATGTCATGTCTTGTGTCCTTGTACGATACTAAAAAGGCGAATTTACTTCACCAAAAAAGAGAATGGCTCAAAGGTCCATTGGTCCAAATTAATCCAGAAGGTTCAGACCTGCTCTGATCAGGCCTAATCTAGGTACTTCAGGTTTCAACACCTACCTCAGCAATATCATGAGGGCACTGAAACAGCTGCTGATTTATGTGAACAATTACCTCAAGAAAAGAAGCATGTGAATTTTGAATCTGCCTGATTCTCCACACAATGAAAGTGGCAGAGGCTGAGATTGAGGACAAGAATTCCGGATATGGGCATGTGCAGACTGAGATAGTTTGCATAAAGCTTCTGCCCTCTGACTCAGTTGTAATCCATCCTCCAGCACTTTTCATTTTACTGTTGCTCCAACAGGAAGATAGGTTTTATTTTTCACTCATTCACTAATACAAATTGTCACACGCTGAAAAATAATATTCAAAACTGAGAATCAAAGATACCTGGACCCAGAGAGAGTGATACATTTAGAGTTTAAATAGTATCAGAACATAAGCATTTTGAACCTGAGAATTATTTAGTACTCTTCCTTCTTTTCTGGATTCAAAGCAAAAACAAAAGTGAATAAAAATGTTTTGTTTGGTTCATAAAGGCATTAAAAAAATTTTTCTTATTTCAAACCTCTGGGAACCACATGACATAACTATTGTAAACAGTACTTAAAATTAAATTGTGTAGTCCTTGGCTCTATGGGGGCTTCGTTAAGGAAATTCTTGCTGTTTTTGCTTAAGTTAGTGCTGCTAGGGATCAACAGAGGTACTTTAGAAAACAAGAGGAAATGATCCTGTCTCCAAGGTAACTATCGACAAATCATTAAAAGCTGCACATTTGTTGCGAGAACACGTGTTCTGTTTTGATTGCATGCTGCTGCTTTGGACAGAGTGATTACTTTGTCATGGCTGTATTTGAGAAGCATATAGCTCAGTGACTTGGAATTCCAATATCAGGCAAAATCCAATCGATCTCTGACAGGATCATTTTATTCCCATTACAGTCCTGGCAAAATGGCATTCTGGCAGACGGGAGTTAAGCAGGTCCTGTTGGTGGTCATAGTGGACAGTTGCAATTATAACAGTCCTGACTGGGTGTCCTAAAAAATAACTGCAATCTGTCAGAAAATGCTGTTTAGATGCAAGATGTCATTTGGCTGAGCAATAACATTAAATATTGCTTCCACACCTATAGTTTGGGATGCTAAAATGAGACAGGTAGATGGGACAATTTGGATGCTCAGGGTGACAGGTGACATTAAAGGCCTGGGAGAGATGGGGTTGGGCAGGCGACATTCAAGTCTACAGAGGGAACAGGGCCTGCAGAGGTCAGGTGGTAGACTTGGGGACCAGAAGGTATCAGGGTCAGGGACTGAGGCAAATTGGGGAGCTGAGGCAGACAAAAGGGTGGCAAGGTGTCTTGGGGGTTACTAGTAGACCACAAAGGGATGGAGGAAGAAATGCCCAGGAAATAGTGGGGAGGATGCAAAGGTGCTGAGGGGAGCTGGGACTGCAATACTTTTGCAGGAGAAAAGAAGATGAGACAGGAGGCTGCAAGTGGAATGGAAGAGGGAGGCTTCATGAGGGCTGGAAGAGAAAGAGAAGCGTAAAGGCAGAGAGAAGGAGGCAGAAAAAAATGGGAATTGGGAGAAGAGAGAAGGAGGTTTCACAGGGAGTAGGGGAAATGAGTGGCAGTACAAGGGAGGAGCATAGAGAGAGGATGCAAGGAAAAGAGAAACAGTTTCAAACCTGTCAACTAGAGAACATTAAGATAACTAGGAGCTAGGAATATTTGAAATCATCAAGGCAGTGAATTACTTGCAATTGAATATGGTATCTCTAGCTGAAGGCTGAAAATATTCAGGAGCTATTCTATGCAGCAGGTTATAGTGGATTCTATTCTAGTGAGCACTGCATCAATTTTTAGATTTAAGTTTGAGATTGTGATCTTAGATTAAGAAAGAAAGATAGTAACTACATATTTTAAATACTCCAGCTTTGTGAAAATGTAATGGAAACACATTAACTGAGACCTCACGTGTCTGCAGAAGAAATGTTTAAGGTGATAGCTTTTTCCTATGTACAGCTATGGGTCAGTTATTTTGAAAAAAATCTTGTACTAACTGATACTCATTGTACCAACATAAATATCATGGTGTTTAAGAAATTAGTGCTCCCCTAGTACATTGTGACTTTAAGTTGAATGGATTTAATATTAATTAAGAATATTGATGAATTCTTCTAATTTTGCTTCTGTGTGATTACCCCATGCATCTACACAGATATGGAAGGTCATATTATATGTAGCTGCATCGTCAGGCAGTTAGTGAAAATAAAAACGCAGTCCCCAAAACAAAAAAGTACCCCTAGGAAATCAAAACGTGGCCCTTAAAGGGAATTATTATAAAAGGAGATTGCGCCCTGGGGCTTTCCCATTTTATGATGATACTGTTTGTGATGACTGTGTCACTGTCTTGACCCAGAAACAGCTTTTAAGAAGATAAGGGCCTCTTGATTGAGGATGATGGATGCAGACAGTATGGGCCGAATGACCTCTATTTGCACTGTAGGAATTTATGATTCCGTGATAATCACAATTTTTCTCTGAAATTGAATTTCAGGCAAATCAAGTTTTAGTCTGAATTAAGTGTGTTGCTACTTTGAAACTCAAAGATTGTATTTTGTTTAGTATGGATTCTTGTAGCTGTCCTGAGTGACCTTGTGCACTGAGAGATGTTGAATGACTAATGGGATGCAAATTCAGGCTCTTGGCTTTCTAGTTGGAAGCAGCAAGGGGAGATCATATTGGGTGTCAATATCAGTCAGTGAAAGTCCCACTTGGCTGCCTAGACAAGTTTATGCTGATGGTAGGAGCTGAGTTTTGAAACCCAATCAGTGGAAATAACCTTGGGCTGTTATAATTCTTCAATTGTTATGGTGTTTTGCTGTTGATTGCAGTTCAAACATAGACAGGATAGAGATAGTAGGAACTGCAGATGCTGGCGAATCCCTTTAACAATTGAAGAATTATAACAGCCCAAGGTTATTTCCACTGATTGG
>NW_025971256.1:6145-10908 GCF_021869965.1 Rhincodon typus | reverse complement strand
GAGGTTGGGGAAGGTTGAGGCATGCATTAAGCCTGGACTCGGCTCAATGGTTCCTCATGAATTAGACTGTGTGTCTAACAGTCCAACATTTCCAACATTTTAATTCCATCAGGACCATCCCAGTCTTGGGTTTTTCTGGAGGCTGTTTGACATTGGGGGAGTCGCTGGTGACTGGTGGGGGGTGGTTCAGTGACTGTTGGAGGAGAGTATCTGGCTGTAACAAAAACAAAGTTGCTGGAAAAGCTCAGCAGGTCTGGCAGCATCTGTGGAGGAGAAAACAGAGTTAACGTTTCGGGTCCGGTGACCCTTCCTCAGAACACCCTGTGACAGGGTGACCAGCCTGACACTGCAGAGCCCTTTCAGACCTGTTAGTGTACAGCTCACATTCTGGCCTCTCACTGCCCAATGCTGGGAATCCAGTGATTGACCCTTCAGCTGGAGTACTCCATTTTCCACTGGGGAGACCAGTGGTAGAGGATATTATACACAGCTCTCCCATGCAATCTCAGGTGTATCAATTGGGCTTTAGCCTGAATCCCCCGGCCCTCTAAGGGATTTAAAAAAAGGCTGCTTCTAAATTTCTACATGCACTGCAACCCCATGCCCCTGATCTTTGACCCCCAGTGCAGGGAGGTCTGAGGACCCCCTTGTGGGTCTGGCTCTCAGGCTTGGACATGGATAGGCCCAAGCAGTGGGTGATTGTTCCTGGTTGTCTGCCCCTCTGCCGTGGTTATGGTCATATCCAGCAATCCTTGGAGAGAGAGCACACAGTGCCCACTGATATAATCCACAGCCCATGGTGACCAATAAGTGCTGCAGGTTACATCATCCACAAAAACAATAGTTTACTTTAAAGATAGTAAATTCCCTTGAAATCTCAGTTTTCGTCTTGATGCCTTTTAGTGGCTGTCTGCGCTCATTTTGTTTTATTCAGTTATCTAAAGATGCCTGATTGTAATAGAAACCAGTCTCTCCCTTATTACTTAAAGGTACTGCTTTAAAATTGATATTTCTTATGACTTTATATTAATGTTAGCTTTGAAATCTTGACTTTTAGGTTTAGTGTCCCGATCAGGAGCTGTCAGATCTGAATTGGTTTAATTTAGTGAATTGGTTTCTATTGAAAATAGCAGAAAGCAGCATGTGCGAGTAGCTGGCTTTCCCAGGCAGTTATCGTCGTACCAGGGTGTCCCTGCAGAGGGTCTTCACACTGTCTGCTGGCTCACCATGTCTTTCATTGGCACAGCAGTGGGAGGGCCATCGTCAATCCCCAAAATGATATTTAATTTAAAAT
The DNA here is from genome assembly GCF_021869965.1 of Rhincodon typus. Classification (NCBI taxonomy): domain Eukaryota; kingdom Metazoa; phylum Chordata; class Chondrichthyes; order Orectolobiformes; family Rhincodontidae; genus Rhincodon; species Rhincodon typus. The sequence goes on along the minus strand of NW_025971256.1, from coordinate 9,614 downwards.
TCTATAAGTTTTCTTTGAAATACTGACTTCTGCTCCAGAACATCTTGGGGGCTGTCCAACCCAATTTTGGTTGAGTTTGGTCAAGTGGTTTTATTAGGAGATTGGTAGTTTTGAACCACCTCAACCCACTGGGCACCAATGTTGGGGGGAAACGATAGCCTAGTGGTATTATCACCAGGTTATTAATCCAGAGACCCAGGTAATGTTCTGGAAACCTGTGTTCAAATCTCATCATGACGGATGGTGCAATAGGGGTTCAATAAAAATCTGGAATTAAGAGTCTAATGATGACCATGAATCAATTCTCAGGGGAAAAAAAACATCTGGATTCACTAATGTCCTTTAGGGAAGGAAACTGCCATCGTTACCTGGTCTGGCCTACATGTGACTCCAGACCCACAGCAATGTGGTTGACTCAGAGATAGCAAGAACTAGTCAGAGATAACACAGTGTGGAGTTGGAGGAACACAGCAGGCCAGGCAGCATCAGAGGAGCAGGAAAGCTGACATTTCGGGTCAGGACCTTTCTTCAGAAATGTGGTTGACTCTTGACTGCCCTCTGGGCATTAAATAAAAACTGAAAGAACTGTGGATACTGTAAATCATTTAGACACTTCCTCATTTCTAAGGATGGCAGTTTCCTTCCCTAAAGGACATTAGGCTCTGAGGAAGGGTCACCGGACCCGAAACATTAACTCTGATTTTTTTCTTCACAGATGCTGCCAGACCTGCCGAGCTTTTCCAGCAACTTCTGTTTTTGCTCTGGGCATTAAATGCTGGCCTAGCCAGTGACACTCCCATTCCATGAATACATTTAAAAAATGCCCAACATATTTTTGTCTAATTTTGCCCCAACTCACCCAGAACTGAGGGGGTACGGGGGATGTAACTGAGAGGAAAGCTCAGGCCCAGGATTCCCCATTTTCCAAAGATCTGACCCTCACACTACCACTGATCTGTGTGTTCTTACCTTTGCAGTTTGGTGTTCCTGAGCTTCCACCATGATCTTCATCACACCCTGTTTCTGTGTTCTCACAGTGATGGCCATTCACATCTGAGAAGCATATCACAGGGTTAGAGACCACAGGAGACTCTGTCCCTCACTATAGAAACCTGCCAGGACACTGAACCCAGGACCAATGCTGCAGGCTGAAGTTCACAGAAAGTCCTAAAAGGATTTACAGACAGAAGCTTATCTTCATGGTGGGATTGCAACATCAGAGTTTGCAAAGGCTGTATCTGTTGGGACTAGTGAGAATGGAACTGCCTGGGACGTAGGAAGAGGAGTTGAGAGCCGTGGAAAAATTCCTTAATTATTCACGATATGGGCCAATGTTTAATACCCATCCCTAGTCGCCCTTGAGGAGATGGTGCTGAGTGGCCTTCTTGAACAGTTGCAGTCCACCTGCTGTGGGTTGATCCATTATGCCATCAGGGAGGGAATTCCAGGATTTTGACCCGGTGACGGTGTATTTCCAAGTCAGGATGGTGAGGGGCTCGGAGGGGAACTTGCAGGGGGTGGTGTTCCTATGTATCTGCTGCTGTTGTCCTTCTGGATGGAAGTGGTTGTGGTTTTGGAAGGTGCTGTCTGAGGATCTTTGGTGACTTTCTGCAGTGCATCTTGTAGATAGTACACACTGCTGTTACTGAGCGTCGGTGTTGGAGGGAGTGAATGTTTGTGGATGTGGTGCCAATCAAGCGGCTGCTTTGTCCTGGATGGTGTCAAGCTTCTTGAGTGTTGTTGGGGCTGCACCCATCCAGGCAAGTGGGGAGTATTCCATCACACTCCTGGCTTTTGCCTTGTAGATGGTGGGACAGGCTTTGGGGGTCAGGAGCTGAGGTAGTTGCTTCAGTATTCTTCGCTTCTGATCTGCTCTTGTAGACAATTAATTATCTGGCTGCTTCATTTCAGTTTTTAGTCAACGGGGGATTCACTCATCTCTAGCATTGAAACTCATTGTGGCACTCAATTTTCACACCTTGAGGCTCATTTCAGAAATCACCTAAAGACATACTCAGAATGACTCAGTAAGTAGCTGAGTGTAGTACTTTAGTACTAAAGTAGCGTTTTGTACTAAAGGGTGGGACAGTACGTTGGTTATTGGGGGCCATTCAGGCAGGTGATGCAGTGATAGGATTCGAGAGAGTTGCTGGATTCCCCAAGGGGGTGGGGGTGATTGGCTGAGTGCATGTGGATGTCCATTTGTCAGTCATGAGTCTTCATCGGCAAGAAAAGAAAGGGTTCCAATCACTCGAGGGGCCATCACAAAACGATTCTCCTGGTGTACTGATGGTTGCAGGGAGAAGCCACGGCCTCAGCTTCCTGATGTAGGAATCTCCACATGGAGCCCTGGGGCACCAACGTCTACAGCCGTCTCACTCCAAGGGGAACCAGCAAACAGGCCCCAGGCCTTCCACAAACCAGGTGTGGAGCTCAGGAAGCAATACGGCCCCCGCAAAGTGTGCGTGTGTGTGCGTGTGTGTATGGGAGTGTGTGCGTGTGTGTGTACATGAGTGTGTGTGGGTGTGTGTGTGTGCGCGTGTGTGTGTGCGTGCGTGTGTGCACGTGTGTGTGTGTGTGCGTGTGTGTGTGGGTGTGTGTGTGTGCGTGCAGGGGTGTGTGTGCGTGTGTGTGCATGTGTGTGTGTGTGAGTGTGTGGGAGTGTGTGTGTGGGAGTGTGTGTGTGAGTGTGTGTGAGGATGTGTGTGTGTGCGCGTGCACACATGTGTGTGTGTGTGGGAGTGTGTGTGTGAGGGGGGTGTGTGTGTGTATGTGCACGTGCATGTGTGTGCATGTGTGTGTGTGCATGCGCATGTGTGCGTGTGTGTGTGTGGGAGTGTGTGTGTGTGTGGGAGTGTGTGTGTGTGGGAGTGTGCGTGTGTGTGTGTGCGTGAGGGTGTGTGTGTGACTGTGTGGGAGTGTGTGTGTGTGCGTGCGCATGTGTGTGTGTGTGAGTGTGTGTGTGTATGAGTGTGTGTGTGTGCGCGTGCGCATGTTTGCGTGTGTGTGTGTGGGAATGTGTGTGTGTGGGAGTGTGTGTGTGTATGTGCGCGAGTGTGTGTGCGCGCGCGCGTGTGTGTGTGTGAGGATATGTGTGCATGTGTGTGTGTGTGTGTGTGCGCGCGTGTGTGTGCGTGTGTGCATGTGTGTGTGCATGTCTGTGTGTGTGCATGTGTGTCTATCTGTGTGTGTGTACGTCTCTGTGTGTGTGCATGTGTGTGTACGTGAGCATGTGTGTGCTTGTGTGTGTGTGTACGTGTGTGCCTGTTTGCGTGTCTGTGTGTGTGTGTGCATGTGCATGTGTGTGTGTGTGTGTGTGTGTGTGCGTGCGTGTACATGACTCTGTGTGCCTGTCTGTGTGTGTGTGTCTGTGTGTGCCTGTCTGTGTGTGCGTGTGTGTGTGTGTGTGTGTGTGTGTGTGCCCGCGTGCGCGCGTGTGTGTGTGCGTGCGTGTGTGCATGTGTGTGTG
>NW_025971256.1:5549-6045 GCF_021869965.1 Rhincodon typus | reverse complement strand
GTGCGCGCGTGTGTGTGTGCGTGTGTGTGTGCATGTGTGTGTGTGCCTGTGTGTGTGCGGGAGTGTGTGTGTGCGTGTGTATGTGTGTGTGCGCGTGCGTGTATGTGTGTGTGAGTGCGTGAGTGTGTGTGTGTGTGAGAGGGAGTGTATGTGTGTGTCTGCGTGCATGCGTGTGCGTGTGTGTGTGCACGTATGTGTGCATGTGTGTGTGTGCATGTGTGTGTGTGTATGTGCATGTGTGTGTGTGCGCTTGTGTGCATGTCTGTGTGTTTGTGTATGTCTCTGTGTGCGTATGTGTGTGCATGTCTCTGCCTGTCTGTGTGTGCCTGTCTGTGCGTGTGTGTGTGTGCATGTCTGTGTGTGTGTGTGCGTGTGTGTGTGTGCATGTGTGCATGTCTCTGTGTGTCTGTGTGTGCCTGACTGTGCGTGTGTGTCTGCGTGTGCCTGTCTGCGCGTGTGTGTCTGTGTGTGCCTGTCTGTGCGCGTGTGTGTGTGT
>NW_025971256.1:5078-5449 GCF_021869965.1 Rhincodon typus | reverse complement strand
GTGTGTGTGCATATGTGTGTGCGTGTGGGTGTGTGTGCGTGCATGTGTGTGTGCGTGTGTGCGCGTGTGCACGTGTGTGCATGTCTGTGAGTGTGCATGTGCGTGTGTGTGGGAGTGTGTCTGTGTGTGCCTGTCTGTGCGTGTGTGTCTGTGTGTGACTGTCTGTGTGTGTGTGTGTGTGTGTATGTGTATGTCTCTGTGTGTGCTTGTGTGTCTGTGTGCGTGTGTGTCTGTGTGTGCGTGTCTCTGTGTGTGTGTGTGCATGTGCGTGTGTGTGTGTGTATGTGTGTGCATGTCTCTGTGTGTCTGTGTGTGCCTGTCTGTGCGTGTGTGTCTGCGTGTGCCTGTCTCTGTGTGTGTGTGTGTGTGTG
>NW_025971256.1:3424-4978 GCF_021869965.1 Rhincodon typus | reverse complement strand
TGTGTGTGCGTGTATGTGTATGTGTGTGGGAGTGTGTGTGTGTGTGCATGCGTGTGTGCGTGTGTGCATGTGTGCATGTGTGCGTGTGTGTGTGTGTGCGTGCGTGTGTGTGTGTGTGTGTGCTTGCGTGTGCGTGCGTGTGTGTGTGTGTGTGTGTGTGTGTGTGTGTGTGTCAGGGAGCCAGTTGACTGATTCAGAGTTTTCCCCAAGAGACCTTTTGAACATCCCTGAGAGGTGATTCAGTCTGCTCCTTTTACTAATTACCCTTCCCATCTCAAGGACACCCCACTTCATCCTTCAAGAGCTACGTTCACATTCTGCACTCACCTTTCTGTGCTCTCCATTCTCAAGTGTTCACCGTGTTCTCATGGTTCACACATGGGCAGAGGAAGACAAACAAGGATTTCTTTATGAAGTTGTCCTTTCACCTTTAAACATTTATGAACAGGCACGCAGCAGCTCTTTCCCTTGCTGCACAGTTAGGGACGAGAGCAGACCCCCTCAAAATATTTTAAGAAGGTAGCCTAGAGAATAACTTTTTTTTATTTTAAAGACAGATGAGAAATGGTGCTTTCCAGATGTGATGTGACTTGTCAAACTACTCAGTGTTAAGCAAAACACAATTTATTTAAACACTATAGTTAAAATACAAACAAAAGAAAGACCAATTTGGTACAACTGAACTATTAGAAATCTTAACTGAATAATAAGTACAGTAACTATTACTAATCAACTGTTCCAATATAGTTACATCCCATAAACACACCCCTTGCCAAAAGGCAAATTCACACGCAGATTCTCACATGCAGTTCTCCAATCCAGAGGAAAAAACATAAGGAGAAATTTCAGAGAAAGTAGCAGCTCGGAGACATTCACTGAAGGTTCCAACTCTTTTGAGACCCTAAAGGCTTCTGCTTTAAATTAAACCTAAAAACCAAAAAGAAAGACTAGAATGCCAGGTTTGGGAGAGCTGGCCACACCCACGCTGCTACCATTGTTCCAGAAAACCCCAAAGCCTCACAAATTGTTTACTTTCTTAGAGACAGCTCAGTGCCTCTGCCTTATAAACCCCCCCTCAAAAAAAAACCCAGGGAAAAATATGTCGCAACAGACATAATTGTGAAGGAGATAGCTGAAGAGATAGTGGTACCATTAGTGGTAATCTTTCAGGAAACACTGGAGTCAGGGAGGGTCCCAGAGGACTGGAAAATCACTAATGTAACCCCCCTGTTTAAGAAGTGAGTAAGGCAAAGACAGGGAATTACAGGTTGATTAGCCTAACCTCGTTTGTGGGTAAGATTTTGGAGTCCATTGTGAAGGATGATATTTCTGAATATTTGAAAGTACATCGTCAAATAGGGCAAAGTCAGCATGGTTTCATCAAGGGGAGGTCATGCCTGACAAATCTCTTAGAATTCTTTGAGAGGGTAATGAGCAGGTTAGACAAAGGAGAGCCAATGGATGTTATCTACTTGAACTTCCAGAAGGCCTTTGACGAGGTACCGCACAGGATGCTGCTGAGTAAGCTTAGGACCCATGGTGTTAGAGGCAAGG
>NW_025971256.1:0-3324 GCF_021869965.1 Rhincodon typus | reverse complement strand
GCAGAGAGTGGGGGCAAAAGGGTCCTTCTCAGGATGGCAGCCAGTGAGTGGTGGTGTTCTGCAAGGGTCACTGTTGGGACCCCAACTTTTCATTTTATACATTAATGATCTAGATGAAGGAACTGAGGACATTCTGGCTAAGTTTGCAGATGATACAAAGATAGGTGGAGGGATAGGCAGTATTGAAGAGGTGGGGAGGCTGCAGAAGGATTTAGATGGGTTAGGAGAGTGGGTAAAAGAAGTGGCAGATGGAATACAATATGGGAAAGTGCAATGTTATGTACTTTGGTAGGATGACTAGAGGCATAGACTGCTTTCTAAATGGGGATAAAATTCAGAAATCTGAAGTGCAAAGGGACTTGGGAGTTCCAGTCCAGGATTCTCTGAAGGTAAACTTGCAGGTTGAGTCGGTAATTAGGAAGGCATTTATTTTGAGAGGATTAGAATATAAAAGCAGGGATGTACTTCTGAGGCTTTATAAGGCTGTGGTCAGACCACCTTTAGAGTATTGTGAGCAATTTTGGGCCCCACATGAGTCCAGAGGAAGTTCACGAGAATGACCCCAGGAATGAAAGGCTTAACATGTGAGGAACGTTTGAGGACTCTGGGTCTATACTCAATGGAGTTTAAAAGGATGAGGGGGGGATCCAATTGAAACTTACAGAGTTTTGAATGGCCTAGATGGAGTGGGTGTTGGGCAGATGTTTCCATTGGTAGGAGAGGCTAGGACCTAAGGGCACATCTTTAGAGTAAAAGGAAGACCCTTTAGAATAGAAATCAGGAGAAAGTTCTTTAGGCAGGGAGTGGTGAATCTATGGAATTCATTGCCATAGAAGGCTGTGGAGACCTGGTCATTGGGTACAGATATAGATAGGTTCTTGATTGTTAAGGGGATCAAAGGTAACAGGGAGAAGGCAGGAGAATGAGGTTGAGAAACTTATCAACCATGATTGAATGGTGGAATAGACTTGACGGGCCAAAAGGAGCAGAAATTAGGCCAATGTCTTATGGTCTTATGGTCTAAAATAATCTTTTAAAGTGACAGCATTGTTACACGTTCCCTACACTGACTGAGAGACTGAGCTGAATGCCAGGTTTTTCTTCTCCCTTTTTATGAACAGACCTGTACAATTTACACTTTCCCATTTGTCCCCTGTCTCCCCTGTGTCGTGCGGAGATTGGGAAGTTGCTATTGAAGCTCAACAGCCTTGACACCACTTCCTTCAGCAACCGAGACTTCAGCTCATTTTGGCTGTGAGATTGTGCCAATGTTTCTGGTATCGCCTATTTATTTATCATTATCTCCTCCAGTTTACTGGCAACTTCCCGATATTCTGTAACTTTGGCAGAATCCCTTGCCTAGGTAAACACGAATGCAAAATATTCCTTTGGAATCTGGACTGGCCCTCATGTCTACATCAGTAGGTTTCTACTGGGCCTCAATCTCAGCTCCATTGCTTTTAAAATTGTTAACGATAATACAGACGATGTGCTTACTAGCTACTGATTAATTTTACACCATCTCTTTGACTCTCATTTTGCCTATTTCCCACCCCTGTACATTATATATTCATCCTGATGCTCCCTTGTATTATTAATCTGAATTTCACTGCCTCACCCCACTCTCTCACTCCTTCACTATCCTTGAATTTCAAGTTCTCCAGATCCAATTGGTAATTGAGACAGGAAGAAGGATGGAGAGAGAGTGAGAGATGGACAGAAAGTGAAGGATGAAGAGAGTGAGAGATGGAGAGAAAGTGACCGGTGGAGAGAAAGTGAAGGATGAAGCGAGTGAGGGATGGAGAGAGAGTGAGGGATGGAGGGAGTGAGGGATGGAGAGACAGTGAGGATGGAGGGAGTGAGGGATGGATGGAGAGAGAGTGAGGGACAGACACTGAGTGAGAGAAAGAGGGAGATTGAGGGACGGACACCGAGTGAGAGAAATAGAGATCTTGATGAAGGCATTGAAGGAGATGGAGATGATCAAATGAACTGATTTCTCCCAATGAAGGCCACTTTATATCTTTATCTGAGCAGCATGTAGTTCAGTGGTAGAGTCCCTGTCTCTGAGCCAGGAGACTCAGGTTCAAGTCCTAGAAGTGTGTAAGAATATCTCTGAGCTGGTTGCTGAAGATAACTGAAAATCATACCTGAAGTGAGGGATATCCTCGTCCGAAAGGCAGTGAAGCAGTACATGGCACAGAGGATCAACAGTGTGTCCATTTTCACGCTATCCTCAGGCTGCTGTAAGCCAGGAGCTGTCTGTATTTATAGCCCATAGCTGAATAAACAGCTACCCAGCACAGTGCGTTGAAACAACTTTCCAACATTTGAAATGAAATGTTATGCAAACAAGCTACAACAGTTTATTCTATCCAAATGTCAAATTCTTTGGGGCCTCAGTTATATTGTACATGTGCAGTAGGTGGTTTCGATAACACAGCACATGAACTTAATGAGCAAAGGCCTGTACACTTCAGGAGCATGATCTGCTGTAATCACAAACATCATTGTCACTGACCATTAACAATATCACACAACCTTCTCACTGTTCCTTCCTCAGATCATTATCAGAAAAACACCTCTCACTAAACTCATCCTCACACACCTGGAGTGACACTGGGCTGCGGGTCAGTGTTGGGGGGAATGTGTCCAGTGTGACACTGGGCTGTGGGTCAGTGTTGGGGGGGAATGTGTCCAGTGTGACACTGGGCTGTGGGTCAGTGTTGAGGGAGTGACACTGGGCTATGGGTTAGTGTTATAGTAACTCCTCTCCCTTAAACACTAACTGCCCTGTCTGTCTGCTGCTGGTGTTCAGTTTGAAGTTGAAATGTTGCTGTAATGAATCTTTGTTTGGTTTGGAAGCGAACAGCACTGGAATGCATTAACGTTCTTCTGTCTCTGATATCGTCACATACCTGTCATTGCAATTACAATTGAGTTTGTTTTGTATAAACATGCCCTCTCTCACTGTCATTTAACCATCTGTTCTAATTGTGAACAACGATGGATCCATCATTACCGAGTGATAACTGAGGCTCCAGCGGCTCTTCAAATCCCTCTGGAATTCCTATTCTCGCATCACAGCTCTCAAGAATTCCACAACTGGGGAAAACGCAATATGTCCTTGGGTTCCAACTCAGGGTTAATGAACAACATCGAAAGGCCCACAACTGTCTCATACCCATCCAACTCCCACACCCGCACACGTACTGTGTACCCCATCCAACTCCCCACCCTCACACACACACTGCATACCACATCCAACTCCCCACACTCACACTCACTGCGTACCCCATCCAACTACCCACCCTCACACACACA
>NW_025971255.1:338-10912 GCF_021869965.1 Rhincodon typus | reverse complement strand
ATTAACTGGGCAGTCAGTTAGATCAAATGGTTGTGTATCACATATTTACCAGTCGGATTCAAACACGCGGTAGCCGTTCGCTCATGTGGTCACTTGCTTATCTTATAACGTTCGCCCCTGAATATCCTGTGGTCTGCCCTGTTTACTCATATCGGTTAGCACTTAACAAGGCTTCCAGAGTCTGGCTGGCGTGTCTTTAGTAATACAGAGTCAATCGCCGTAAAATATCCTTTTCTGTGGTTTTTGTGTGACCCTATATCATCAGCCTCTTTACTGTTGTACTCAAGATTCTCTTTACCAGTGCACCCAAAGGCGCTCCAAATGACCACTTTCGCGCTCTCATTCATTCATAACTTTACTGACCACTCATTAGCGGATTTTGTTTACTATTACCGCATTTCATTCGTTCATTCATAAAACTGACATCTTACCGTACTTTTCACTAATACAGGGAGACGAAATTAAAATGTTCCTTGCCCCCCATTACTGCCTTTTCACAGTTTGAACCCTTGTTGCTAACAATGTCCAAACTTGTGTCAACGTCAGTGTCAATCCCTGAGTATGTGTTATTTTTCTAATCTGTTCAGAACAATACAATCCCATCCATCGTGTCACCCGAAACTAAGAAAAATTATAATGTTAATCAGCCCTCAACAAACGTCTCCCAGGATTTGAATATCTTGCGGGACATCAAACAAGTTTTCGGCGTTACCACGTCTCTGTTCGATGCATATTGAATAGGGTCCGCGTTCCCTTTAAGAAAGCGACTCTCAAAATAGCGCTTCCGTGAAATTGAATGAAAGAATGAGTAAACCGGAAATGGTGAAATCTCAAGAGCCAGCCGCGGTAATCAGGCTACGAAACTTTCTGCTGTCATTAAGTAATTCCCAACCCAGTCAAATCATATTGGGTTGATAATCTTTCTGGCATTCTCTAACTTAAAAAGAATAAAAGGACCCACACACTTCATTGCACTACTTCAAATAGCACAGTCCTGACCCGCTGACAATGAGGTGCTCCCTCAGTCCTGACTCGCTGACAATGAGGCGCTCCCTCAGTTCTGACCCGCTGACAATGAGGCGCTCCCCCAGTCCTGACCCGCTGACAATGAGGCGCTCCCTCAGTCCTGACCCTAGTACAATGAGGCGCTCCCTCATTCCTGAAACAGTGACAATGAGGCTCTCCCTCAGTCCTGACCCGCTGACAATGAGGCGCTCCGTCAATCCTCACCCTCGTACATTGAGGCGCTCCCTCAGTCCTGACCCACTGAGAATGACGCGCTTCCTCAGTCCTGACCCGCTGACAATGAGGCGCTCCCTCACTCCTGACCCTCGTACAATGAGGCACTCCCCCAGTCCTGACCCGCTGACCATGAGGCGCTCCCCCAGTCCGGACCCGCTGACAACGAGGCGCTCCCTCAGTTCTGACCCTCTGACAATGAAGCTCTCCCTCAGCCCTGGACGCTGACAATGAGGCGCCACCTCACTCCTGACCCTAGTCCAATGAGGCGCTTCCTCAGTCCTTATCCCAGTACAATGAGGCGCTCCCTCATTCCTGAAACAGTGACAATGAGGCTCTCCCTCAGTCCTGACCCGCTGACAATGATGCACTCCCTCAATCCTCACCCTAGTACATTGAGGCGCTCCCTCAGTCCTGACCCGCTGACAATGAGGCGCTTCCTCACTCCTGACCCGCTGACAATGAGGCGCTCCCTCACTCCTGACCCTAGTACAATGAGGCTCACCCTCAGTCATGACCCGCTGACTATGAGGCCCTCCCCCAGTCCTGACCCGCTGGCCATGAGGCGCTTCCCCAGTCCGGACGCGCTGACAACGAGGCGCTCCCTCAGTTCTGACCCGCTGATAATTAAGGGCTCCCTCAGCCCTGGACGCTGACAATGAGGCACCACCTCACTCCTGACCATAGTCCAATGAGGCGCTCCCTCAGTCCTTACCCTCGTACAATGACGCGCTCCCTCAGTCCTGAAACACTGACAATGAGGCGCTCCCTCACTCCTGACCTGCTAACAATGAGGCGCTCCCTCAATCCTGACCCTAGTACAATGAGGCGCTCCGTCAGTCCTGACCCTAGTACAATGAGGCGCGACCTCAACAATGACCATCAGATGACACTACACCTCCCCATGACTGACTCTTTGTCAAAGAGGCATTGCCTCAGACTATGCTTTAATATCTCCATCCGAGCAATTCGCCGTGCTGTGCTGGGGGCTGTCTTATTTTGTGTTGATTTAAAGTGGGCTTGTGTTTTAGGCTTTATTGATTGGAGGCTCTGTGTTTTAGTTTCGCCTCTGAGAGTTTAATTGCAGGAGGCTTAGTTTTAGGGAGGATTTGCAGGGGGTACTGTTTCAGGGTTTATTTACTGGGAGCTCTACATTTTATATATTACTTAGAGGGGACTCGTTCTTTTATGTTTTATTACTGGGGGCTGTGTCTTTTACACTTTATTTCCTGAGGGACCTTTCTTCGGTTATATATAAAGGTGTCTCTGTTTTTAATGGTGTATTTACAGGGGGCTCTGTTTTTAGTATTTTTTCAAATGAGACTCTGCGTAGGAGAATATACACAGGAGGCTGTGTCTTTCAGAGTTCTTTTACAGGGATGTATGTGTTTTAGGGTATCTGTACACGATGCTCTGTGTTTTAGGGATTATTCACAGTGATCCAGATTTTACAGGTTATGAAAGGCGTCTCTGTCTTCGGGTTTATTTATTGGGAACTGTTATTTATCGGTATGTCTATCTTTTCAAAGTTTATTTGTAAGGGGCCCTGTCTTACGGATAATTTACAGGTGGGCTGAGTGTGGGCTGTAATTACAGGTGCTCAGTGTTTACGAATTTATTGAGACGGAGCCCTTTGTTTTACCTTCTATTTCCTGGGTGATGTGTGTTTAAAGAGGTCCGTGTATTTGATTGTATAATTACAGAGGGCTTTGTTTTTAATATTAGTTTAAATGGGGCTCTGTGTTTTAGGGTTATTGAAATGGGTTTCAGAGGATATATTTACAGGGTGCTCGGTTTTTGAGGGCTTTTGTGCAGGCCTGAGGCTCGCGTTAGAGGTGAGGTTAGGGTCAGCGCTGGACCTGATGGTAACAGTTTGTGTTAGGCCTGAGGCGAAGGTTAGGGTTAGGGTTTGGCCTGAGGTTAGGCTCAGAGCTTACGCAAGGGTTAGCGTTAGGGCTGAATCTCGGGTTAAGGTTTGGGGTAGGGTTATTTTTTGGAGCAGGGAGAAAGAAAGCAGCTTCGCATACCCAGAGACAGAACCAGAGGAAGAGCAACTGCATCTTCTCCAGGAGACTCGCAATGTATTGTAAACTTGACAGGTCAAATAGTATTACAGATTAGTTTACAATTAATGATTATTGGCCTGCGAGAATGCCTCATTGTCAGAGGGTCCGCTTGAGGCTGTCCCTCTATGTTGTAGTGTCAGTACTGAAGGAGTGCACAATTGTCAGAGGATCACATTCAGCCGATGCCTCATTTTTAAAAATTATGTAATTTAGTTCTGTAGCACTCCCCCAATAAGAATTTAGATTAAGGCTCAGCCTCAGTCTTGACCCTGTGACTGATACAATCCCACAGTTCTGACCCACGGACACTGCTGCAATACCTCAGTGTGGACCATTTGACAATGAGGCACTGCTTCAGGACTGAAGCTCTGGCAGTACTGACGATCTGACAGTGAGGGAGTGCCTCAGTCTGACATTGTCACAGAGATGTAATCGTGTGGCACTCCCACAGGTCTAACCCCTTGAGAATGAGACACTACCTCAGTATTGACCGTCTCACAATAATGCACCCCAACAGTTCTGACCCTCTGGTACTGCTGCATTACCTCATTAGAGACCCTATAAATGTGAGGCACTTCGTCAGTTCTGACCCTCTTACCATGAGGCGCTACCTCATTATTGACTCTCTGATTATAATGCTCTCCAGGAGTTCTGTTCCTCTGACAGTGCTTCAATACTTGCCTGAACCAGGCAAATTCCTCATTGTTAGCGGGTCAGTTCTGTTGCAGTGCCTCCTGGTACTGGGATCATATGAATCTGTAACACGATTTGACCTGTTAAGTTTACAATACATACCAAGTCTCCTCTAGAAGCTCTCCCTCCGGCTCTGGGTATGTGAAGCTGCTTTCTTTCTCCCTACTCTCAGAAATATCCCTAACGTTAACCCTAGATTCAGCCCTAATGCTAACCCTCGTGTAAGCCGGAAGCCGAAATTCAGCCCAAAGCCTAACCCAAACCATAACCATCAGCCCTAACGCTCGACTCATTCTACACTAACCATAGCCTCAGGCCCAAACCGAACCCAGCTTCAGCCGTACTCCTGGCCCTCAAACACGGAGCCGACTGCACAGAGACCCTGTGTTTACAGAGACCCCTTTCAATAACCGGAAAACGCAGACCTTACTGTAAATAACCCCTAAAACACAGAGTCCTATTTGAACAAACTTCAACAACAGAGCCCCCTGTAATTATACGCTCAAATACATAGACCCCTTTAAATGAACTCTAACACACATTGTTACAGTTAGGTCCTTTGGTGAAGTTGAGATTTTATTCTTCTGATATGCTTATCTCGCTGACTTAAGCACGTTAGTCAAAACAACAACAAAAGTCGAGACATTTGGGGAAGTTGAGATTTTGATCTTCTGAAGTGCTTAACTCGTTGAAATAAGCGTTTTAATTTAAACAGCATCATAAATTAGGTCATCTGTTGAAGGTGAGATTTTAGTCTTCTGATATGCTTATCTCGCTGAAATAAGCACGTCAGTCGCAACAACATCGGATTTTGAGTCAATTGGTGAAATTGAAGTTTTTGATTTCTGAAGGGCTTATCTCCCTGAAACAAACATGTTAGTCAAACCAACATCAAAACTTGAGTCATTTGGTGAAGTTCAGATTTTGGTCTACTGAAGAGCTTTGCTCGCTGAAATAAGCATTTTTTTTTTCAAACCAGCATCAAAAGTTACGTCATTTGGTGAAGTTCAGGTTTTAGCCTCTGAAGTGCTCAACTCGTTGAAATAAGCATGTTAGTCAAAGCAACATCAAAAGTTGAGTTATTTGGTGAAGTTGAGATTTTTGACTTCTCAAATGCTTCTCTCAATCGAATAAGCATGTTAGTCACACCATCATCAAAACTACAGTCATTTGGTGAAGTTCAGGTTTTGGTGTTCTGAAGTGCTTATCTGAGTGAAATAAGCACGTCAGTCAAAACAGCATCAACATTTAAGTCAAGTAGTGAAGCTGGGATTTTTGATTTCTGAAATGCTCATCTAACTGAAATAAGCATTTTAGTCAAATCAGCATCAAAAGTTAGGTCCTTTGGTGAAGTTGAGATTTTAGTCTTCTGATATGCTTATCTCGCATAATTAAACACCTTCGTCAAAATAACATCAAAAGTGGAGTCATTTGGTGAAGTTGAGTCTTTTGACTTCTGAAATGATTCTCTCAATCAAATAAGCATGTTAGTCAAACCACCACGAAAACTACAGTCATTTGGTGAAGTTCAGGTTTTGTTGTTCTGAAGAGCTGAACTCGCTGAAATGAGCATATTAAACCAACCAGCATTAAAAGTTGTGTCATTTGGTGAAGTTGAAGTTTAGCCTTCTGAATTGCTGAACTCGCTGAAATAAGCATGTTAGTCAAAACAACATCAAAATTTGAGTCATTTGGTGAAGGTGAGATTTTGATCTTCTGAAGTGCTTACCTTCTGAAATAAGCATGTCATTCAAATCAACATCAAAAACTAACACATTTGTGGAAGTTAGACATTGGTCTTCTGAAGTGCTTATCTGAGTGAATTAAACATGTTCGTCACAACAGCATCAAATATTAAATCAGTTGGTGAAGTTGAGATTTTTGACTTCTGAAGTGCTTATCTCACTCAAATAATCATGTTATTCAAACCAACATCAAAACATGAGTCATTTTATGAAGTTCAGATTTTGGTTTTCTGAAGTGCTTATCTCACTGAAATAAGCACGTTTGTCAAAACAGCATGAAAAATTAAGTCATTTGGTGAAGTTGGGATTTTTGACTTCTGAAGTGCTCACTCACTGAAATAAGCATTTTAATCAAATCAGCATTAAAAGTTACATCCTTTGGTGAAGTTGAGATTTTAGACTTCTGATATGCTGATCTCGCTGAATTAAGCACCTTAGTCAAAACAACATCAAAAGCTGAGTCATTTGGGGAAGTTGAGATTTTGATCTTCTGAAATTCTTATCTCGCTGAAATAAGCACGTTAGTCAAAACAACATCAAACGTTGAGTCATTTGGGGAAGGTGATATTTTGAAATTCTGAAGTGCTTAACTCGCTGAAATAAGCATTTTAGTTAAAACAGCATCAAAAGTTAGGTCATCGGGTGAAGTTGAGATTTTTGACGACTGAAGTGCTTATGTCACTCAAATAATCATGTTAGTCAAACCAACATCAAAACTTGAGTCATTTGATGAAGTTCAGATTTTGGTCTACTGTAGAGCTTAACTCGCTGAAGGAGGCATTTTATTCCAACCAGCCTCAAAAGTTGAGTCATTTGGTGAAGTTGAGATTTTAGACTCTGAAATGCTTAAATCGCTGAAATAAGCATTGTGTCAAACCAACATCAAAACTTGAGTCATTTGGTGAATTACAGATTTTGGTCTTCTGAAGTGCTTATCTCAGTGGAATAAACATTTTATTCAAATCAGCATCAAAAGGTAGGTCCTTTGATGAAGTTGAGATTTTAGTCTTCTTATATGCTTATCTCGCTGAAATAAGCATTTTAGTCAAACCAGCACAAAAGTTGAGTGTCTTGGTGGAATTGAGGTTTTGTTCTTCTGATATGCTTATCTCCCTGAAATAAGCACGTTAGTCAAAACAACATCAAAAGTTGAGTCACTTGGTGAAGTTGAGGTTTTGATCTTCTGAAGTGCTTGCCTCATGAAATAAGCATGTCATTCAAACCAACATCAAAAACTAACTCATTTAGTGAAGTGAGAGATTGGTCTTGTGAAGTTCTTATCTGAGTGAAATAAGCATGTAAGTCAAAGCAGCATCAAAAGTTGAGTCATTTGGTGAGGTTGAGATTTTGATCTTCTGATGTGCTTATCTCAAAGAAGTCAACATGTCATTCAAACCAACATCAAAAACTAATTCATTTGGTGAAGTTGAAACATTTGTCTCCCGATCTGATTACCTGAGTGAAATAAGTGTGTTCGTCGAAACAGCATCAATAATTAAGTCATTTTGTGAAGTTGAGATTTTGGTCTTGTTGAAGTGCTTTTCCCACTGAAATAAGCATGTCAGTCAAAACAGCATCAAAAGTTGAGTGTCTTGTTGAAGTTGAGATTTTCGTTTTCTACTATGCTCAACTCGCTGAAATGAGCATGTTACTCAAACTAACAACAAAAATTGAGTCATTTGGTGAAGTTCAGATTTTTATCATCTCAAGTGCTTATCTTTGTGAAATAAGAATTTTAATCCAACCAGCATCAAAAATGATGTCAATTGGTGAAGTTGAGATTTTTGACTTCGGAAGTGCTTATCTCACTCAAATAAGCATGTTAGTCAAACCAACATCAAAACTTGGGTCATTTGGTGAAGTTGAGATTTTTGACTTCTGAAGTGTTCACCTCACTCAAATAAGCATGTTAATCTAACCAACATCAAAACTTGAGTCATTTGGTGAAGTCGAGATTCTGCACTTCTCAAGTGCTTAGTTCACTGGCGGAAGCCTGTCAGTCAATCCAACATCAAAATTTGAGTCATTGAGTGAAGTTGAGATTTTGGTCTTCTGAAGTGCTTTTCCCACTGAAATAAGCATGTTAGTCAAAACAGCGTCAAAAGTTGCGTGTCTTGTTGAAGTTGAGCTTTTGGTCTTCTGCTATGCTTCTCTCGCCAAAATAAGCACGTTCGTCAAAACAATATCAAAACTTGGGACATCTGGTGAAGTTGAGATTTTGATCTTCTGAAGTGCTTAACTCGCTGAAATGAGCAGGTTAGTCAAATTAACATCAAAAATTAAGTTATTTGGTGAAGTTCAGATTTTTGACTTCTGAAGTGTTTATTTCACTCCAATAAGCATGTTAGTCTAACCAACATCAAAACTTGAGTCATTTGGTGAAGTCGAGATTCTACACTTCTGAAGTGCTTATTTCACTGGCGGAAGCCTGTTAGTCAATCCAAAATCAAAATTTGAGTCATTTAGTGAAGTTCAGATTGTGGTCTTCTGAAGTACTTTTCCCACTGAAATAAACATGTCAGTCAAAACAGCATCAAAAGTTGAGTGTCTTGTTGAAGTTGAGATTTTGGTCTTCTGCTATGCTTATCTCGCTGTAATATGCATTTTAGTCCAACCAGCATCAAAAGTTATGTCCTTTGGTGAAGGTGAGATTTTAGTCTTCTGATATGCTTATCTCGCTGAAATGAGCACGTTAGTCAAAACAATATCAAAAGTTGTGACATCTGGTGAAGTTGAGATTTTGATCTTCTGAAGTGCTTAACTCGCTGAAATGAGCATGTTAGTCAAATTAACATCAAAAATTGAGTCATTTGGTGAAGTTCCGATTTTTGTCTTCTGATGTGCTTATCTCGCTGAAATAAGAATTTTATTCCAACCAGCATCAAAAATTATGTCATTTGGTGAAGTTGAGATTTTTGCCTTCCGAAGTGCTCATCTCACTCACATAAGCATGTTCATCAAAACAACATCTAAAGTTGAATCATTTGGTGAAGTTGAGATTTTTGACATCTGAATTGGTTGTCTGTCTCAAATCAGCATCTTAGTCGAAACTACATTAAAAATTGAGTCATTTGGTGAGGTTCAGATTTTAGTCTTCTCAACTGCTTAACTCACTGAATTAAACATTTTAATCGAAGCAGCATCAAAAATCAAGTCAGTTGATAAAGTTGAGGTTTTTGACTTCTATCGTGCTCATCTCACTGAAATAAGCATTTTAGTCCAACCAGCATCAAAATTTATGTCATTTGGTGAAGTTGAGATTTTAGTCTTCTGTTATGCTTATCTCGCTGAAATAAGCACGTTGGTCAAACGAACATAAAAAATTGTGTCATTTGGTGAAGTTCAGATTTTTGGCTTCTGAGTTGATTAACTCGGTGAAAGACGCATTTTAATGTAACCAGCATCAAAAGTTAGATCATCTGGTGAAGGAGAGATTTTAGTCGTCTGAAGTGCTTAACTCACTGAAATGAGCATGTTAGTCAAATTAACATCAAAAATTGAGACATTTGGTGAAGTTCCGATTTTTGTCTTCTGAAGTGGTTATCTCGCTGAAATAAGAATTTTAATCCAACCAGCATCAATAATTATGTCATTTGGTAATGTTCAGATTTTTGCCTACTGAAGTGCTTATCTCACTCACATAAACATGTTAGTCAAAACAACATCAAAAGTTGAGTCACTTTGTGAAGTTCAGATTTTGGCCTTCTGAAGTGCTTAACTCGCCAAAAGAAGCATTTTAATACAACCAGCATCAAAAGTTGAGTCATTTGGTGAAGTCGAGATTCTTCACTTCTGTAGTGCTTATTTCACTGGACGAAGCCTGCAATCAATCCAACATGAAAACTTGAGTCATTTATTGAAGTTCAGATTTTTGGTCTTCTGAAGTGCTAATCTCACTGAAATAAGCATGTTGTCAAAACAGCATAAAAAGTTGAGTGTCTTCGTGAAATTGAGATATTGGTCTTCTGATATGCTTATCTCACGCAAATGAGTATGTTAGTCAAACCAACATCAAAACTTGAGTCATGTGGTGATGTTCAGATTTTGATCTTCTGAAGTGCTTCACTCGCTGAAATGAGCATGTTAGTCAAAATAACAGCAAAAATTGAGTCATTCAGATTTTTATCTTCTGAAGTGCTTATCTCGCTGACATAAGAATTTTAATCAAACCAGCATCAAAAATTATGTGATTTGGTGAAGTTGTGATTTTTGCCTTTCGAAGTGCTTATCTCACTCACATAAGCATGCTCGTCAAAACAACATCTAAAGTTGAGTCATTTGGTGAAGTTGACATTTTAGACTTCTGAAGTGCTTATCTCACTCAAATAAGCATGTTAGTCAAAACAGCATTCAAAATTATGTCATTTGGTGAGGGTGAGATTTTTTGACATCTTAAGTGCTTATCTCACTCAAATAAGCATGTTATTCTTAGCAACATCAAAACTTGAGTCATTTATTGAAGTTCAGATTTTGGTCTCCTGAAGTGCTTATCTGAGTGAAATAAGCATGTTCATCAAAACAGGATCAAAAATTAAGTCATTTGGTGAAGTTGAAATTTTTGACTTCTGAGGTGCTTATATCACTGAAGTAAGCGTTTTAGTCATACCAGCATCAAAAGTTGAGTGTTTTGCTGAAGTTGCGATTTTGGTCTTTTGATATGCTGATCTAACTGAAATAAGCACGTTAATCAAAACAACATCAAAGATTGAGTCACTTGGTGAAGTTCAGATTTATATCTACTGAAGTGCTTATCTCACTCAAATATGCATGTTCGTCAAAACAAAATCAAAAGTTGATTCATCTGGTGAAGTTGAGATTTTGATCTTCTGAC
>NW_025971255.1:0-328 GCF_021869965.1 Rhincodon typus | reverse complement strand
CTCAAAGAAATCAACATGTCATTCAAAACAACATCAAAAACCAACTCATTTGGTGAAGCTAAGATATTGGACTTCCGATGTGATTATCTCAGTGAAATAAGCGTGATAGTCAAAACAGCATCAATAATTAAGTCATTCGGTCAAGTTGAGATTTTTGAATTCAGAAGTGCTTATCTCACTCAAATAAGGATGTTAGTCAAACAAACATCGAAACTTGAGTCATTTTGTGAAGTTCAGATTTTGGACTTCTGAAGTGCTTAACTCTCTATGTCCCTCTGTAACCTGCAACATCCTTCCGCACTATCCACAACTCCACCGACTTTGGTGT
>NW_025971254.1:0-10916 GCF_021869965.1 Rhincodon typus | reverse complement strand
GGGGGGAGGGGAAGGGGGTTTTGAAATAAATAGGGAGAGAGTGGGAGGGTCTAGGCCCGAAACGTCAGCCTCTCTGCTCCTATGATGCTGCTTGGCCTGCTGTGTTCATCCAGCCCTGCACCATACTTTTCACTGTATCTCCGTACATGTGACAATAATTAATCAAATCAGAAGTTTCTAAATGGCACTTAATTGGACAGGCCTGTCCAAGAAGACATGATACAGGGCTCTCTCTGGTTTTCCAGTTGGCTGCAGACACTCCTGTTGTCTCTATTACATACTGCACAGAGTGTCTCAATTTTTTGGATACAAATACAAATACAGCGGATGCTAGAAATCTGAGACAGAAACAGAAAATGCCCGAATTACTCAGCAGGAGACAGGTGACTGTTCTGACAAAACGTTAATTGTATTCCTCTCTTCATAGATATTGCCTCATGTGTTGAATATATCCACGATGTTCTGTTTTAGTCCCATTTTCTTGGCTTCCTTCTTACATTTTGCATATTATGGTCTTACACACATAGACTGTCACTAACAAAAACAGGAGTTGCTGGAAAAGCTCAGCATCTGTGAAGAACAAAATCAGAGTTAATGTCTTGGGTCCGGTGACCCTTCCTCAGAACTGATAGCGGCTGGGAAACTGTCAGTTTATGTGCAGAAGATCGGGAGGGGGATGGGATAGGGAGTAAACGATAGGATAAAGGATAGAGCCCAAAGAGAGAGAAGAGCAATTGGATAGACAAAGGAGTTGATAATGATCTGGCTGGGAGGGTGAATAGCTGTTAATGGAGACTGTTAGTGACTAACAACAGGGGGTGTGTAATGGCAGGCTATGTGATTACAAGGCCTGGTGTGTGGGGTAGGGGGCTGGGACATGGGAGAGTTCAGGCCCTAAAATTATTGAACTCGATATTGAGTCCGGAGGGCTGCAGGGTCCCCAAGTGGAAAATGAGGTGCTGTTCTTCCAGCTTGCATTGAGTTTGGCTGGAACATTGCAGCAAGTCAGAGAGAGAGATGTTGACCAGGGAGCAGGGTGGTGTGTTAAAGTGGCAGGCAACAGGTAGTTCAGGATCCCTTTTGTGAGCAGAATGTAGATGTTCTGCAAACTGGTCACCCAGTCTGCGCTTTGTTTCCCCAGTGTAGAAGAGACCACATTGTGAGCAGCGAATGCAGTAACTAGATTCTGGGAAGTGCAGGTGAAGTGTTGCTTCACCTGGAAGATATGTTTGGGCCCTTGGATACTGGGGAGGGAGGAGGTAAATGCACAGGTGTTGCACCTTCGCCAGTTACAGGGGAAGGAGCCGTGGGGCTGTGTGGGGGTGTTGGGAACGAAGGAAGTGTGGACCAGGGTATCCTGGAGGGAACAGTCCCTGCAGAAGGCAGACAAGGAAGGGGAGGGGAATATGTGTCTGGTGGTGGCATCTTGCTGGAGATGGTGGAAATGGCATCTGATGATCTTCTGGATGTGGATGCTCGTGGGATGGTAGTTAAGGACAAGGGGAACACTATCGCTGTTGCAGGAGGGAGGAGAAGGGTTGAGGGCGGAAGTGCGGGAGATAGATTGGACCCAGATAAGGGCCTTGTCGACAACGGAGCTGGGGAATCCTCGGTTGAGGAAGAAGGTGGGACATTTCAGAAGTTCCCTTATCAAAGTTGGCCTCATCTGAACATATGCAATGGCGATGGAGGAACTGAGAGAATGGGATGGAGTCTTTGCAGGAAGCAGGGTGTAAGGATGTCTTGTCCAGGTAGCTGTGGGAGTCAGTGGGTTTATAGTGGATATTAGTTGCCAGTCTATCCCCAGAAATGGAAACAGAGATGTCGAGGAAGGGAAGGGAGGAGTCAGAGATAGACCAAGTGAAAGTGAGGGCAGGGTGGAAATTATGCAGACTGTCACTAAACCCAGCTGTATGCTCCACAAACACAAACCACACTTCACAGGAAACGTGTTACACAAATAGACCATTCTATCTTAATTTGAACAAAGGGAGGTATAATCAGTTGAATTTACTTTGTGTGTTGTTTATTTTTAGCCACTTGACACTAAGCAGAATGAATTGTTGATGCAAAGTTTCCATTTTTCGCTCAGCCTCATCAAATTACCAGTTGTCTGGAACAACATAGTAGGAGCTATGTAGTCCTGACAGTTCAGTACAATTATCATTGAAGGAATGCTTCCCTAGGAGTCTGTAATGACATCCCATCCCAACCTATCACAAGCTTGTCAATTTTGCTGAGTGTTGCACATCCAATTTCAAAAGATCGGAAACTGAAATGCAAATGAATATCAAATTTGCACGACATTTCTTAAATGAAGCTTTGGTCATGGTTCATGAGATGAATTTGTCTAAGTCACAAAAGTATGATAACTGTGCCATTGTAGCTGTAACTTTGATTTTAACCAGGTTTCGAAATCTCCTGCTTTTCAATGCTGACAGTTGGTGTGGTTTTTGGAAAACCCATAGCAAAACAAGACAATTGCTATAAAAAGATGACAGATTTTAACTCCCTTTGGAGCTGGTGGATCCATTGTTATACTTGCTGATGGATTACATGGCCTCAGTCCAGTTCATTAAATTGATGGATAGTAATGTCAGAGGGGCTGGGCTTATAAATTTCATTGTTTTCAACTGTTATTGATTAAGAAATCAGGCAATATTATCTCAGGTGAAATTTTATAAAGGAGACCTACCAGATGATGGTTATCTGAATCATAAGGATATCTGTTTTAAAATCTTTGCAGGCCTAATGTGTTTGAGATAAAGGGAGTATGAATTGAAAGTGCATTAGATAAAATAATTTTCCTCCAAGCAAACATGAGCTAAGAATGGGTTACATTCCTGACCTTTAATTTTTTACACTAACTTTAAATTTGGCCAACTCTAGGTGTGAGCTCATCAACAGAGGCTAAGAATGAGTTCCGTCTTGCCAGGATCAAGTCATAGAATTGTTTATGGTGAAGCAGGAGGCTGTTTGGCCCATCGTGCCATCAATTATGGTACTGCCTTGTTTTATTTCCGAGGATTTCTGTTGGGAAGGGAGTGCCTTAGAAAATGATCCAAAGTGATCCACCACAAAACTATTGTGAGGAGAATGTATGTTGTTACTAGATGGAATATTGAAGCCAAATATCATAGATTCATTTAAAGGATGCTAAAGAGAGAGAGAAATGGTTATGATGCCAGGGAAACGTGAAGTAAATGAAGTGAGAGGGGAGTTGCTTGGACCATAAAGTCTAGCAGAGTGCATTTGTGTCAAATAGCACTTTGCTGTGCTGTCAATGTTGTGTAGTTCCAGCATTAAATCAGAAAAAGCAAATAGTTTTGTTTTAAAGAATTTACTCATACTCATCCCTGGCTGCTAGTGCCTGTTTTTGTAGCTTTAGAAAGTGTGAATGGTTGTGAATTCCCTCTCCGAATTATGTATGAATTACTTCATTTTGGTGGTACTGACCCTTTCAAACTCCCTTAATCTCCCGCTTGAGGTCTGTATTCTATAGGAGGTGACATTTTGTAAGGCTTTTTTCCCGAATTCTTATTCTTAATTCAGCCAACAGTCAGAACAGAGTAAAAACCAAAAGAACTGCAGATGCTGTAAATCTGAGGAAGGGTAACCGGACCCGAAACGTTAACTCTGTGTTTTTCCTTCACAGATGCTGCCAGAGCTGCTGACATTTTCCAGCAACTTTGTTTTAGTCATGACAGAGTGATTGCTCAGTATAAGGGATTACATTTGGGGCTGGTGAGTATAGTGGTGTGGGAGGTCGAACAAATTAGACTATACGTCATAGGAAGGCCATTCTTCCTATCGAATCTGCCCTGCCACTCAATGAGATAACGTCTGAACTGAGAATGCTCAACTCCACTTTCTTGCCTTTTTCCTATAACCCTTGATTCCCTTCTTGATTAAAAAAATCTGTCTACCTCAGCCTTGGATATACTCAATGACCCAGCCTCTACAGCCCTCTGCAGTAAAGAATTCCACAGACTCATTATCCTCTGAGAGAAGAAATTCTCCTCATCTCTGTCTTATTCTGAGATTATGCCCTCTGGCCCCAGGCTGTTCCACAAGTGGAAATAACCTTTCTGCATTTATCCTGTCAAGTCCCCTAAGAATCTTGTACATTTCAACAAAGTCACCTCTCATTCCTCTGAATTCCAATAGGTACAGGCCCAACCACACAGCTGCTCCTCATAAGACAGTCCCTCCATTTCTGGGATCAGCTGAGTGAACCTTCTCTGGACTTCTTCCGATGCCAGTAAACCATTCCATGGATTAGAGACCCAAAACTGTACACAGTATTCCAGCTGGGGTTTGACTCATGTTTTGTATGGTTTTAGCAAAACATTAGAACTGGCTGATTTGCCTCCAGCAATTGCTTACTGAGTTTAAATCACAATTCACATGTTTGTTGTAAAATCACAGCTGATCTGTTCTGGGATGAAGCATAAAATCGATGAAAGACAAGCGAAAATTCCTCTCCCAAAAACCAGAGGTCTGAAATCGAAAAACACACCATGTTCTGATAAAGGATCACCAAACTGAAACATTAACTCTGTTTCCCTCTCCACTGATGTTGCCATTCTGCTGAATGTTTCATGCATTTTCTGTTTTTATTTCAGATTTCCAGGATCTGCATCATTTTGCACTTGTCCTTGGAGTCTTTGGCTGGAATTTTCCCCTTCTCTCTGAGCCATGAGCAATTGTAAGGAGGATAGGAGAAGCAGGGGAATGAAAGAAATCTGAATTTCAACATCAAGAAAAATGCTAATTTTTTTCCCTTGACCCATAAACATGACTTTAGAATCTTGCAGTGACTACTTCACAGAGTCACAGAAGAAGTCCCTTCAGCCCATCAAGTCTGAGATTGTTGAAAGCAAGTACCTAACAAATCTTATCCCATTTTCCAGCTTCATTTCCATGTCTTGGCAAATCATTAAAGTGCCCAATTTCCTTCATTTATACATCACTTCCAATTCTCAACTCCTTCCCCAAGAGACTAAATGGGGAAAATTCCTGACATGTAACACAGCATCGATAACCAGTGGATGACCAGTAGGAAACCAATGGGTAATCTATGCATAACCGGCAGGTAACTAGTGGGTAACTAGTGGCAATAGCTCACCGAATGCTTCACCGGCCACCATCCTACCACTTCCTTATAGTGACATGCCCTATGGCTACCGCCCTCCTCAACACATTAGCCACACGCATTGGCATTGTCATTGGCAAACCATCAACCTCACCACATCACCGTGCCCACTCTCAGACCACCTCTCACACCACTTCAGCCCATCAGTACTTCACTTTGTCAGAGACACTTATGATTTGCAGTTTTCTGGAAGGTTATTTGATGTATAGGGACCCACATCTCATCCATGGGTGCAGGACTCATCTTCAGGCTCTTATCCTGCTTTCTTTGTGCCTACTCGCTTACTCGATGCTGCCAGCCCCTGTTTATTTCACATTGCACGATTAGATTACACTCACTGGTTTTAGCACTTGCTTATAAGCTGCCAGTCTCTGTAGAGATCGCATCAGAGATAGTAGGAACTGCAGATGCTGGAGAATCCGAGACAACAAGGTGCAGGGCTGGATGAACACAGCAGGCCAAGCAGCATCATAGGAGCAGAGAGGCTGACGTTTCGGGCCTAGACCCTTCATCAGAAAAAATTTTATCATTTTTCCCAGTACATTTCTACTCTTGCGTAGTACGAGTGTTTAGAATTCTGAATCTGAGTGAACAAAGTGAATGCAAAATTGTAGAACTAAGATAAATAGATTACTTTGGCTCAATTGACACAAGCAGAAAGTAAACCTTGATCTTCTAACACAGGGCAAAATGGTGGGGATAAGGAAGGCTTGCAGTGTAAAATGAATTGCTAGTCCCTTTTGAGCCACTGGTCATATACTACTGAATAGCCATTGAAATGATATGAGAAAACCATTGAATTATGCTTATATCAAATGTGTTTATCATGTTATGACAGCAAATTATAGATTGTACATTCTTTTATGAGTCTGTCAGCTTGTCTATGAGTGCCAAGTGTGACAAATTGAACGAGTGAAACAGTTTCATAAGAAATGATGTCACACATGCATTCAAAGTTGCATTCGTAATCATACTTTGAGGAAGATGAATGAAAGGAGCAGATAAAATATTGACAGTGAATGTTCTGCACTTGTACAGTTTTACCCTTGTGATTTATTTTCTTTTATAAAAAAATTGAAAAATGCATATTAAACAATTATAAGTTATCTTGGAAGTGGCACTTTTAAATTATGCCTTTCAATTGTCGATGTGTATTGAAATGAGATGGCATAATGTGCAGTATGCATTAATGCTCGCTCTTAAATAATGCTGTTTTTACAAGGACAGTGCAGTTCTTGACTTAGGAACTAAAACAGAAGTTGCTGGAAAAGCTTAGCAATTCTGGCAGCATCTGTGGAGAAAACAATCAGAGTTAACATTTCGGGTCCGGTGACCCTTCCTCAGAACTGATGCTAGCTAGTTCTTGACTTGTTTGCAGTCTCTTTTGCCTTGCATCAGCCTCTTATGGCCTAACACTTTCCAGGCAAGCATTGCAGTAATCTCCAGAAGCTTTGGCTATATTTCTTGATGAAACATTTTGGATTGTCCTGGAAGGATTTCACTTGCAGCAGTTTTCAAAGATTATTGTCCAAAGCCTCTGACTCTAACTCAGAATCAGAGATATTCATGGGAGAACCCCGAGGAGCAAGGAAGTTTTCCATCGGAATTTCAAACTTCCTGCGTAATTCCCACATTGGTTCATGCATCAGGCTTCAGCAGAGTCCCAGCACACAGCTTCAGTCATACATCTGGTTTCTTATGATCTGAAGACTTGGAAGATTTGATTCTAGAATTTTAAAAGTTCTTCATTGCTTGTGAACCTTTCAGCAACAATGCAGGAATGATGATATATTTCCAAGTCAGTATGGAGATTGACTTAGAGGGGAACTTGCAGGTGGCGGTGTTCCCATGTATCTGCTGCCTTTGTCCTTCTAGATGGAAGTGGTCGTAGGTTTGTAAGGTGCTGTCTAAGGATCTTTGGTGAATTTCAGTGGAGCATCATGTAGATAGAATACACTGCTGTGGATGTTTATGGATGCAGTGCCAATCAAACAGCTTGCTTTGTCCTGGATGGTGTCAGGCTTCCTGAGTGTTGTTGGAGCTGCACCCATCCAGGCAAATAGGGAATATTCCATCACACTCCTGACTTGTGCCTTGTAGATGCCTTGTAAACGGCACCTTTCCCTGCAACTGCAGGAAGTGCTACACCTGCCCCTACACCTCCATCCAAGGCCCAAAGCAAACTTTTCATATCTGACAGAGGTTCACCTGTACATCCTCCTACCTGTTATACTGTATCTGTTGCTCCCGATGTGGCCTCCTCTACATCTGTGAGGCCAAGTGGAGCATCTGCGCTCTATACACGATAATCAACAACACCTCCTGCTCACCAACCATTTTAACTCCCCCTCCCACTGCCTGGGTGACATGTCCATCCTGGGACTCCTCCAGTGCCACATGCAAACTGGAGGAGCAACACCTCATATTCCGCCTCAGGATCCTACAGCTCGATGGCCTAAATGTAGACTTTACCACGTTTAAAATCTCCCCACCTTGGGCTCATCCCACATCCAAACATCCCTCTAATCCCCGCCTCCTTGACCTGACACAACCTGTCCCCCCTCTCTCCCACATATCCGTCCCATCCTTCCCATTGACTAATCCCCAATACTCCCTACCTGCATCCACCTGTGACCGTCGCACCTACCTTTCCCGAGCATCACCCCTCCTCCCTCTGTTTATTTCAGAGCTCCCTTTCCCCACCCCATTTCTGAAGAAGGGTCCCGACCCAAAACATCAACTTTCCTGCACCTCTGATGCTGCGTGGCCTGCTGAGTTCCTCCAGCTCCACACTGTGTTGTCCTTGTAAATGATGGTCAGGTTTTGGGCAGTCAGGAGGTTTCTGACCTGTTCTTGTAGCCATAGTATTCATATGGCTAGCTCAGTTGGATTTCTGTTCAGCAGTAACCCCCCAGTATTTTGATAGTGGGGGTTTTAGTGATGGTAACACCATTGAATGTCAACAGGCAATGGTTAGATTGTCTCTTCTTGGAGATGGTCATTGCTTGGCATTTTTGTGGCATGACTGTTACTTGACATTGGTCAGCCCAAGCCTGGATTTTATTCAGATCTTGTTGCATTTGGGCATGGACTGCTTTAGTATCTGAGGAATTGTTTGGTAGTAATAAAATATTTCTGTTATTACCTGGTCACTTATAAAGATATTTAACTTTAAGGCCACCAATAGACTCCTGAGGCAACTTCTCTGGATATTATAATTATTTCCAGCTCAAGAACTGTGAAGCTAAATCATTATAATAACATTGCTACTCAAAACATTAGGAACACCTTTAAGTAATGACACCAACTAAAAAATACCTAAAATACAAAGGAAGTTTTAACCCCATCAAATTAGGCAGGAGGAGTTCCAATTGAAGCAGCACATTTGACATCTGTTTCAGGTGTTAAGAAAACAGCAATGTTAAAATAACCTTAAGTATTAATGACACCTTCCTGATTAAAGCAGCAGCCTCATAAATATATGCAAAGTCAGGGATTTAGCACATACATAAGAGCCTGGTACTACTGCTGTCTGATATAGGTTAACAAATGCCTAGCTGAGACTCTGTAAGGTTTCTGGGAGCCTGGCCTGGATTTCCACTCAAAGGGTGGTGTAGTGATTTGGGCCAGGTGGATCTCATTGACTACAAGATCCTTGATTGGAGTTGTTAACCTGGGCCAAATCAGAAAGCCCTGGCTGACTAATATAACCAGGGATTTAGACTCTCTCAGTTCAGGGGACTGATTCTGAGCTGGCTAGCTATAGCTAGTGTACTGTGCACAAGTAAACAAAGGATGAGTTGGTGATGGGATACAAGCCTCTGTGCAGTTATTTCAGTCAGCTAGTGTGATTCAATAAGTCTTCTGCCTTGCTGAACTGACTGGGAAAAGTGTCGCAAATGCCATGATATTTACTCCTGTAGGGAGCACATGCAGGGTGTACTCAGGCTTGCTCCTCTCTGACACAGGTTGGAGGCAGCCACAGAGGCTACCAGGTGCTGATTCAGGCTGTTTAAAACACCTGCCTTGCCTCTCTGTGTCTTGGCCCCAGTTATTTTGAGTACTTGGCAATCTGACCCTCATTCCCTTTCCCATCATCTTCCCACCCGAGCCACAACCATAACGACTCATGTCTCCACCCGCAGTGACCCCTAAATATAATCTGTGCAAACCTATGCCCCACCTTCCCCATGACCCATTACAGTGGCATGCCAATTTACGAGTAACTCATGCCCTTTCTATCCTGAACCCCAGAAACAGTCTAAACCAGTTGGTACAAAATGGTGGTATGGTTGGATGATGCTAGGATTCAAAAGGAAGACATCAAACCAATGTGTTTGACTGAACAAATATCTTAATTATGAAAACTCATTGCTTATTAAAATCATTTGTGATTTCCATGACTTGTTTCTAAGGAGGTGCCAATGTGCATGCTTCATTGTTTGAATTGTAATTTATTTGGAAAGATAATTCCAGGTCCTTTCCTACACAAATACCTTAATAGATGAATCAGTCGATTCTTTGTTGTGAGATTAATTACTGGAAATGTCAAACTAAAAATTGTTTGGTGTCTTCGCCAGCATTCTGTGAGGATGGCTGCAGGAATGGAGGCACTTGCACTGCTCCCAAGGTTTGTGCATGTCCCCAAGGATTCACAGGGCTACTTTGCGAAACAGGTAAGCACAGGAGCTGCTTATACCATAATTCAAGGATCTGCTAAGTATTTCCATAGAAGTGCTTTTATTCCAACTCAGCAAAGAATTAAATGGTAAAGAAAAAAAAATCCCCAACGAACAGCAGATGCTGGAAATCAGAAACACAAAGAGAAATTGCTGGAAAAACGCATCAGGTCTGGCGGCATCTGTGCAGAGAAAGCAGGGTTAATATTTCAGGTACAGTGACCTTTCTTGACAACTGATTGTAGCTAGGAAATGGTTGGTATATATATATTTGTATATATATGCAGAAGATGGTATGGGGAAGGGGGAAGGAGTAAATGATAGGTGGAGTTGGAGCTCAGAGTGAGAGAGAAACAGTTGTGCAGATAAAGGAGTGGGTAATAGCCTTTGGGGCATCAATAGCTGCTAATAGGAACTATTAGTGGCTGAAAATTGGTTGTTTGTGGTAGCAGCCCATGTTACAACAAGGCCTGGTGTCTGGGGATTGGGGTAAGTGCTCAGGTCCTAAAATTATTGAACTCGATTTTGAGGCCAGAAGACTTTTGGGTTCCCAAGCAGAAAATGAGGTGCTGTTCTTCCAGCTTACACTGAGCTTCGCTGGAGCACTGCAGCAAGCCTGAGACAAAGATGTTGAACAGGGAACATGACAGTGTGTTGAAATGGCAGGCAATGGGAGGCTCAGGGTCATTTTTGCAGACAGAGTGTAGATGTTCTGCAATTTCAAGAGGTGCACATGTCTCACCTCTCCGAGTTTGCATGTCATATATTCCTACATTAAATCTTGAGTAGATTAGGATTATTTACATTAGAAAGACGGAGGTTGAGGGGGGACCTGATTGAGGTCTACAAAATCAGGAGAGGTATAGACAGGGTGGATAGCAAGAAGCTTTTTCCCAGAGTGGGGGACTCAATTACTAGGGGGTCACGATTTCAAGGTGAGAGGGGAAATGTTTAAGGGAGATATGCGTGGAAAGTTCTTTATGCAGAGGGTGGTGGGTGCCTGGAACGCTTTGCTAGCGGAGGTGGTAGAGGCGAGCACGATAGCACCATTTAAGATGTATCTAGACAGATATATGAATGGG